>NW_005871089.1:4664817-4707868 GCF_000147115.1 Myotis lucifugus | reverse complement strand
GGCAAAAAAGGGGTTCGGGTAACGAAATAGCCCTACTCCGTTCTAAAGGTATGTCCCTTGTGATTTATTCATATTTCATCGAAAAATGCTGGCAATCACAGGGAAATTGTCGTCGGAATCAATTTAAATGGGAGGCAGTGTCAGATGGGAACAAATTAATTCTTGGAATCAGAACAACCTCTCCCTCTGCAGATCCTGTTAATACTTCAGCTTCAATAATGTTAGGTTGTAATCTTTTGATAATAAATCTTATACCATTACAAAGACCCCATTTACTATTAAGATTTCTCAATAGCATGATGATTGTACCCACTTTCAATTTTAATTTATGACACAGCATTCCCGAAGAGTAATACTATTAAGAAATTCAATGGGAAAATTTTCCTTTTCAGCATCATCTGTGGAATCAATGGAATCATCACTCAAATATGTGTGAAAATCCCCGTCTAGTATATCCAAAATTTCTTCATTTAATTTTTGAACATGCTCATTTTTTGGACAAAGAATTGAACATTTAGATATATTTTTAATATTATCTATAGATATAGTATTTCCAAAGGTAGCTTCAATAATAGATCCATTACAAATTATTTCACTTCCACGCTCCACTCCAAGGGCGGGTTCCTGCCTGAAACCTCACCCTAAGGGCTGTTCCTGCCTGAAACCTTGCCCTCCAGGAAACAGCTGGGGGAGGGCACAGCTGTTTCCAAGACGACCCCTGCAGGACTGACTTCCTTCCAGTTGGTCGCGGTTCTGGCCGTGATGTTACACCCAGGGTTTTTATATAAGTAGATGGCCCGTGTGCATCATGGCAGCTCCTTCGCTGAGTGTCTGCCCCCTGGTGGTCAGTGCATGTCAGAGCTACTGGTCAGACGGACAGACACTTAGCCTTTTATATATATAGATATGACAAACAACTACAAGCCAACAAATTGGATGAAATGGATTAATTCCCAAAAACATACAATCTTCCAAAACTGAATTAAGAAGAAATAGAAAATCTGAATAAGACTGATTACAATTAATAAAATTGAAGCACTAATCAAACATCTTCCAACAAACAAGTCCTGGACCAGATGGTTTTATAGGTGAATTTTATCAAACATTTAAGAAAGAATTAACAACTATGCTTTTCAAACTAGCCAAAAAATTTAAGAGGAGGGGAAGTTCCCAAGCTCATTTTACATCACCTAGATTCTAAAACCAGACAAAAACACTATTAAAAAAAAAAGAAGGAAAAAGAAAAATATAGGTCAATATCCCTGATGAACATAGATGCTAAAATCCTTAGCAAAATATTAGCAAACCAAATTCAGCAATGCATTAAAAAGATCATATACTATGATCATATAACATGATGCATTCTTGGGATGCAATGTTGGTTTAATTTCTGCAAGTCAATTAATTTTATACACCACATTTTAAAAAAAGATAAAAGTAATATAATCAGATAGATACACTCAGAAAAAGCATTAAGCAAAATCCAGCATCCACTTATGAAACAAACTCAGCAAAGTGGTAACAGGGGGAACATACCTCAACATAATAAAAACCATATATGACAAACCCACAGCTAAAATCATACTCAATGGTGAAAAGCTAAAGGTGTTTTCCTTAACATCTGGTACAAGACAAGATGTCCACTTTCACCACCTTTATTCAACATAGTAATGGAAGTCCTACTCATAGCAATCAGAGAAGAAAAGGAAATAAAAGGCATCCAAACTGGAAGAAAAAAACAAAACTGTCATTATTTGCAGGTGACATCATACTATATAGAGAGAACCCTAAAGATTCCACCACAAAACTATTTAAACAGATAAATGAATTCAGTAAAATAACAGGAAAGAAAAATAATATTCAGAAATCAATTGTATTTTTGTACATCAATAAAAAACTCTCAGAAAGTGAATTTTTAAAAATTTCCATTTATAATTACATTAAAATACATAAAGTACTTAATAATAAATTTAACCAGTATTGACCCAAGATGGTGGCAGATTAGTTGGAAGCTATAATCACCTCCTTCCAGGACCAAATTGGAATTACAACTGAAATATAGAAAAACATCCTGAATAACCAACCGAAGAGAAGCCTCATAACCAAGCGAAGGCCACATTGAGACTGATAGGAGGTGTGAAGGCACGAGAAGGATGGCCAGGCATGCACGGGCAGTAGCTGAAGTTCCAGAGGGATATATCAGCCATAAGCATTCTCCTTGAGAAGTCTGGGGTCTAAACCTCAAGGCAGGTTCTTCAGTCCAGAACACCAAAACAAGGAAAGGCGCCCACATACAACTGACTGTGAAAAGCAGCAGGGTTTCTATCCACCAGAGAGAGCTGGATAAAAATGCAGGCACCTTTTTAAAGGGCCCCCACACAAATCTCATTCGCAGACACTCACCCTGAGCTCCAGTGGAGGGAGGACAGAATGGACTAGAGCTGCATGAGGAGAGTCTGGGGTTGGTGGCTCTGAGGAGAAAGATGAAGGGTCAGCCACCAGAATCCCTGTGTTGAGTCATTCCCCTATACTGCAGAAGCCATCTTTCTCAAGCAGAGCACTCCCCTCCATGCAACATCAGCCTGGGGGGAGGGGGAAACAATACCCCACCCAATGGAATCCCTCTGGCCCATCTGGTGGAGCTTACACCCTGCTGTGGACTACAACTGGAGGCGCATTAAGTAAGTGAAACTACTGGACAGCCAGGTTGTCTGCTTTAGACTTTTGCTGACCTGCCCCTTGGCCTGGTGCTAGTAAAAGCTAGCCTTGGTGCACAGCTTGGTGCTTTACACACTCACCCAGGCCCAGCAAAAGGAGGCACAAGCCGTGGATCACAGATAGCTCGAATAGGTTGTCCAAGGCTAGTCACAGATGGGTCTGACATTGGCTTGCACCAGAGTCCCTCTGAAGAGGCCCCAAACCAATACACCCGGTGGCCAGCTTCAGACAACAACAGAGCAGGATCCCATAAGTTTCACAGGCAGCATATCCACAGGGAGTTCTCGGCAGGCACCAAACTCTGCTGAGACCAATTTTGCCTCATATAATCAGCACCTGCACAGCAGGTTGCACACTGTGTTGGGGGATGAGCCTCAATGTTAGCCAGCCTGTGGATAGATCCCATCCATGAAAGGACCAATACCAGTCAACAATCAATTACAACTGGAGGGCCCACATAATGTACACAAGGGACATTCTTAGAGCACTCAGCTCAAATGATCAGGGAGACTGTGTCACTGGGTCCCTTAGGTCACCTACTACACAGGCCACTCTACCAAGATTGGGAGTCATAGAAGACATCAAAACAACCACAAAGAGGCAGCCAAAATGGGGAGACAAAGAAACAGTCCCCAAATAAAAGAACAAGAGAATTCTCCAGAAAAAGAGTTAAATGAATTGGAGGTAAGCAATTTATAGATATAGAGTTCAGAGTAATGATTATAAGGGTGCTCAACAACATAAAAAAGGGCATAGAAACTATAGAAAATGGACCAATTAGAAATAAAGAATGGCATATCTGAATGCCATAAAGAAATCAGGCATTAGAATGCCAAAAGGAATTAACCACAGGCTCCATGAAGCAGAGAATCAAATCAGCAACTTGAAAGACAGGGTAGAAAAAGAACACTCAATCAGAGCAGCAAAAAGAAAAATAATTTTTAAAAATGAGAATAGTTTAGCTCTGGCTGGCATGGCTCAGTGGTTTAGAGAGTCAACCTGCACACCATTGGAAGGTTGTGGGTTCGATTTCGAGTCAATGGTGCATACCTTGGTTGCAGGTTTGATCCCTGTCCCCAGTTGGGGCGCATGTGAGAGGTAACCAATTGATGTGTCTCTCTCACATCTATGTTTCTCTCTCTCTCTCTCTCTCTCTCTCTCTCTCTCTCTCTCTCTCTTTCTCTCTCTCTCTCCTTTCTCCTCTCTTCTCTCTTCTCTCTTCTCTCTCTCTCTTTCTCTCTCTCTCCCTCTCTCTCTCCCTCTCTACCTTCCCTCCCACTCTCTCTGAAAACAATCAATGGAAAATTATTTTTTTTTAATTTTTAAAAAATGAGGATAGTTTATGGGACCTTTGGGACAACATGAAGTGTAACAACATCCGTGTCATGGAGAAGGAGATAGAGAGAAGAGAGATAGCATGGGATTGAGAATGTAGTTGAAGAAATAATGACTGAAAACTTCATTACCCTGGTGAAGAAAAAAGACATACAAGTCCAGGAAGCACAGAAAGTTCCAGACAAGATGGATCCAAAGAGGCCCACAACAAGACACAACATAATTAAAATGGCAAAATTAAAGACAAACAGAGATTCTTAAAAGCTGCAAGAGAAAGGCAATTAGTACCTACAATGGAGCTCCTATAAGACTGTCAGCTTATTTCCTAACAGAAACATGTTAGGCCAAAAACGATTGCCATGAAATATTCAAAGGAATAAATGGAAGGACCTACAATCAAGACTACTTTGCCCACAAGGCTATCATTTAAAATTGAAGGAGAAATAAACAGCTTCCCAGGCCAAAAAAAGCTAAAGTTTGTTACCACCAAACCAGTATTACAGAAATGTTAATTATCTTGCCAGAGAAGAAGAGAAAGGAGGAGAAGAAGGAGGAAGCAAGAGGAGGAGGAAAACAGAGGAACATAGTTAAAAATAAAACAAATTCACACCTATCAATAATCACTTTATTTTTTTATTTTTATTGTTGGAAGCATTACATATGTCCCATTTTTTCCCCATTGACCCCTTATAGCCTGCCCCCATCCCATGCCCTAGGCCTTCACCACCCTATTGTCTGTGTCCATGGGTTGTGCATATGCATATACAAGTTCTTTTATTGATCTCTTTCCACCCACCCACTTTCCCCCACCTTTCCTCTGAGATTCGACAGTCTGTTCCATGCTTTTATGTCTCTGGATCATTTTGTTCAACAGTTTATTTTCTTCATTAGATTCCACATATGAGTGAGATCATGTGATCCTTGTCTTTCTCTAATTGGCTTATTTCACTTAGCACAATACTCTTCACGCTGTCTCAAAGGGTAAGAGAGCCTTCTTTTTAACTGCTGTACAGTATTCCATGGCATGAATGTACCATAGTGTTTTTATCCACTCATCTACTGATGGGCACTTAGGCTATTTTCAGATTTTAATACTATTAATCACTTTAAATGCAAATGGCTTAAATGCTCCAATTGAAAGACATAAGGTAGGTGAATGGATAAGAAATCAAGACCTATAAAAATGCTGTCTTCAAAAGAACCACCTCAGAATGAAAGTTACACAAAGGTTAAAAATAAAGGGATGGAAAAGATATTTCATGCACAAAGAATGGGGAAAGAAACTGGGGTAGCAATACTTACATTTGACAAAATAGACTTTAAAACCAACGCTATAGTAAGAGACAAAGAAGGACACTACATAATGATAAAGGGAGCAATTGAACAAAAGGTTACAACCCTTGTAAATATTTATGCACCCAACATAGGAGCACTTAAATATGTAAAGCAAATCTTGATGGACATAAAGGGATACAGTTATAGTAAGGGATTTTCATACCCTATTGCAGGGGTAGGCAACCCCTGGCACGTGTGCCAAACATGGCACGCCAGTAACTTTTGCTGGCACGCAAAACCCTCTCTTATAATCTTCCATTTACAATTTTTTTTAATGTCGACTTTTTTATTTTTCAGATAAATTCAGTGTAGGTGCATCTTAGATAAATAAATAATTTTACATAACAAGTTATCTTAAAGACCATAGACATGGATTGACGAGAGAGGGGAAGAGCAATTTCTATGCCTCTGCTTAACTCTCCCTGCCTTCCTAGATCTGACCAGTGTTTTGGTTTCATCCACATAGGCTTGTGAATCTTTATTCTCAGTGATGAATTTTGTTAAGTCTCATAATAGGAGTAGCCTGACGGATGAAAGTAGTAGCTCGTGCATATCTCTAAAGGTCACGAAATATAAACCTGATGTAAAATCTCTGTCATCAGTGATGCAGCAGCAAAAGTCCCACTGATAATATCAAACGGAGTCATAAAGTTTTCTGTCGGACTATCAGTGTACATGTATACATTAAAAAATAAATGTATTTTTCATCATCATATACTGTGTTTTTGTCACTCGAATGAATTTTATTATTTCTTCAAGGTTCTTCACATACGTACACTTTAAGAGATATCAAGTAGGTGTAACATGTTCTCAAAAAATTAGGGTTGGCATGCAGAAGAATTTTGAGTCAGAGATTTTGCTGGTTTTGGCATGCACTCACAAAAAGGTTGCCCACCCCTGCCCTATTGACATCAATAGATAGGTCTTTGAGACAGAAAATCAACAAGAAGACAGTGACTTTAAATGACACACTAAATCAAGTGGATTTAATTGATATCTTCAGAGCATTTCACCCCAAAGCAGCAGAATACTCATTTTTTTCAAGTGCCCATGGAATGTTTTCTAGGATAGATCACATGTTTGGACAAAAAACAACTCTCAATAAATTTAAGAAGATTGAAATCACATCAAGCATCTTCTCTGACCATAATGTTATGAAACTTGAAATCAGTCACAAGAAGAAAACTGAAAAACACAAAGACATGGAGGCTAAAAACATGTTATTATACAATGAATGCATTAACAATGAGATTAAGGAAGAAATCAAATACCTTGGGACAAATGAAAATGGAAACACCAATCTTCTCAATGAAATGAAATTAGAAATCAACTACAGTAAAACACTCAAAAATACTCAAACTCATGGAGGCTAAATAGCATAGCATTAAACAATGAATGGATTACCAATGAGATCAAGAAAGATAGGTTGCGTTGGTGGTATAGTGGTGAGCATAGCTGCCTTCCAAGAAAGAAATAAAAATACTTTCTGGAAACAAATGAAAATGAACACACAACAACCCAAAATCTCTGGGACACAGCAAAAGCAGTCCTGAGAAGAAAGTCCATAGCACTACAGGCCCACCTCAAAAAATAAGAAAAATGAATAATAAATTATTTAAACCTATAACTTAAAAAATTAGGAAGAGAACAACAAGAAAAATTCAAAGTACAAGGAAGGAAATAATAAAGATTAGAGCAGAAATAAATGACATAGAGACTAAAAAAAAATACCAAAAAAAATCAATGAAACCAAGAGCTGGTTCTTTGAAAAGATAAACAAGATTGATGAACCATTAGACAGACTCATCAAGAAACAAAGATAGAGGACCCAAATAAATAAAATCAGAAATGAAAGCAGTAAAGTAACAATTGACACCACAGAAATACAAAGATTGTAAGGAAATAATATGAACAACTATATGCCAACAAGCTGGAAATGTGGATGAAATGGACAAATTCCTAGAAAACTACAATCTCCAAAATTGAGTCAAGAAGAATTAAAAAAAAACATGAATAGGCCAAAAACAAGAGAGAAAATAAAAGCAGTGATTAAAAACAAACAAACAAAAACAAACAACTCCTAGCAAACAAAAGCCCTGGTCTGGATGGCTTCACAAGGAAGTTTTACCAAGCGTTCAAAGAATTAACACCTATACTCCACAAACTATTCCAAAAATTCCCAAGAGGAAGGAACACTTCCAAGATCATTTTATGAGGCCAGCATTATCCTAATTCCAAAACCAGATAAAGACACTACAAAGAAAGAGAATTACAGGCTAATATCCCCAATGAACATAGGTGCTAAAATCCTCAACAAAATATTAGCAAATCAGATCTGGCTCTATTAAAAAGATCATACACCATGACCAAGTGGGATTTATTCCAGGGATGCAAGGCTGATACAATGTTTGCAAATCCATAAACATGATATATCACATAAACGAATTGAAAGACAAAATCACATGATCATATCAATAGATGCAGAAAAAGCATTCCACAAAATCCAACACCCATCTATAATAATAAAAGGGTAATATGCTAATTAGAACAGACGTCTTCTGGATGTCATTCCGGACATCCTTCCTGACAAAGCTGGGGCCAGAGGGAAGCCAGCCAGGGTCCCGGGTGCCTGCCGGCAGCTGGAGGAGGGAAGCCCGGGTCCCAGGTGCTGGAGGAAAGCCGGTGCCAGCAGCCAGGGGAAGTAAGGCCTACTCTTGCATGAATTTTCGTGCATCAGGCCTCTAGTCCTATATAATAAAAGCCTAATATGCAAATTGTCCCCTTAACTGGGAGTTTGACCAGGGGGCAGGGCTGGCAGCCGCTAGGGACCCTTCCTATGCACGAATTTCGTGCACTGGGCCTCTAGTTTTTACAAAAATACTCAGCAAAGTGGAAATAGAGGGAGCATATCTCAACATGATAAAGGCCAAATATGACGAACCAACAGCGAACATCATACTCAATGGGCAAAAACTAAAACCATTTTCCCTAAGAACAGGAACAAGACAGGGATGTCTGCTTTCACCATTCTTATTCAACATAGTCCTGGAAATCCTAGCCATAGTGATCAGACAAGAAGAAGAAATGAAAGTCACCCAAATTGGAAAGGAGGAAGTAAACTCTCATTATTCACAGATGACATGATATTGTACATAGAAAACCCTAAAGACCTCACCAAAACACTACTAGACTTAATAAATGCATTTGGAATGTAGCAGGATACAAAATCAACATCCAAAATCAATGGCTTTTTTATATACCAATAAGAAATTCTCAGAAATAAAAACTAAACAAACAATCCCATTTACCATTGCAACAACAAATTAAGCTACCTAGGAATAAACTTAACCAAGGAGATAAAAGATTTGTATTCTGAAAACTACAGGACACTGAAAAAAAAAGATAAACAAGATATAAACAAGTGGAAGAATATATTGTGTTCATGGATTGGTAGAATTAACATAATTAAAATGTCCATCTTACCAAAGGCAATCTACAGATTCAATGCAATCCCTATTAAAATACCAATGGCATGTTTCACAGATCTCAAAAAAATTTATATGGAACCAAAAAAGATCCAGAATAGCCACAGCAATCTTGAGAAAGCAGAACAAAGTTGGAGGAATCACAATACCAGATATCAAGTTATACTACAAAGCCACTGTAATCAAAACAGCCTGGTACTGGCACAAGAACAGGTATATAGATCAATGGAACTGGACAGAGAACCCAGAAATTGACCCAAGCCATTATGCTCAATTAATATTTGACAAAAGAGGCAAGAACATATAATGGAGTCAAGACAATCTCTTCAATAAATGGTGCTGGGAAAATTGGACAGATACATGCAAAAAGTGAAACCAGACCACCAACATACACCATACACAAGAATAAACTCAAAATAAGTGAAAGACTTAAATGTAAGTCGTGAAACCATAAAAATTCTAGAAGAAACCATAGGCAGCAAAATCTCAGACATCTCTCATAGCAATATGTTTACAGATACATCTCCTAGACCTAGGGCAAAGGAAACGAAGGAGAAAATAAACAAACGGGACTAAATGGAAATAAAATGCTTCTGCACAGCAAAAGAAACCATCAACAAAATGAAAAGAGAGCCCACTGTATGGGAAAACATATTTGGCAATGATACATCACAGAAAGGGTTAATATCTAAAATATATGAGGAACTCATACTAAACACTCCAATTAAAAATGGGCAAAGGACTTAAATAGACACTTCTCCAAAGTGGACATACAGATGGCTCAAAGTCACTGATTATCAGAGAGATGCAAATTAAAATGACAATGAGGTATCACCTCACACCTGTCAGAATGGCTACCATCAACAAATCAACAAATGAAAAGTGCTGGTGAGGATGTGGAGAAAAGGGAACCCTAGTACACTGCTGGCAGGAATGCAGACTGGAGCAGCCATTATGGGAAACAATATGGAGTTTCCTCAAAAAATTAAATATGGAACTGCCATTTGACCCAGTGACTCCAATTCTAGGAATATATCCTAAGAAAACTGAAACACCAATCAGAAAGAATGTATGCACCCCCATGTTCATAGCAGCACAATTTACAATAGCTAAGATCTGGAAACAGCCCAAGTGTCCATCAGTAGATTGAGTGGATAAAAAAGCTGTGGTGCATTTATACCATGGAATACTATGCAGCAGTAAAAATAAGAAAGATCTCTTTCCCTTTGAGACAGCATGAAGGGACCTGGACAGTATTGTGTAAGTGAAATAAGCCAGTCAGAGAAATACAAGTATCACATTATCTCACTCATATATGAGATCTAATGAACAAAATAAACTGATTAACAAAATAGATCCAGAGACATAGAAGCATAGAACAGACTGGGGAATCACAGAGGGATGGCGGGCGAGGCGGGGAAGGGGGAAAGTGATTAACCAAAGAACTTGTAGGCATATATGCATAACCCATGGACACAGACAATAGGGGGGTGAAGGCCCGAGACAGGGACGGGGCAGGCTAGAAGGAGTCAATGGGGGTAAAATGGGACATACGTAATACTTTCAACAATAAAGATTTTTTAAAATACTGGCAAATACGCAGGATTAACAAAAATGGTTATGGGACTAAATGAACTAAGAATAATTATTACTCTTATGATTCTGTTTAAAATATTGCTTAATTTTAAATCTTTTGTTTCCAAATATAAGGAAAACTAAAAAGCAGACATTCTGCATTATAGGAACTAATAAATTAGTAACATTCATGTCACAGTACTTCCAGGAGACAAATATTCAAAGACCATGATTTATAACCCTGAGATTTTTGTCCATTGGGAAATACATTAATTAAAAACTCTCTCCAACAGGTCCCTGGTAAGGGACCTTACTTAATCAGGTACCTAACCACAAATGGACATCTGCCTCTGTCTCTGACACTTGCCTTCATGTCAAGGATGAGAATCTGCTGACTCTAGAGGAGATAGACAGCTATCCCAAGACATCAACAAGGCCTGTATGCTCACAAATTGATCCTGCTCAAACCTTGCTCTTATATCACCTAATTGTTATTGATTGAATTTAAATACAATGATTTTATATTGTTATTATCCTCCTTATGGCTTCCTAGTGGAAACAATATCTTCCTCTTTAGACCTCCCTCTCTTATTAAATATTAAAAACATTTAACTTGGGTATCTACTAAACTTTCCCACCTACTAGACAATGATATTCTGATTATCAGCTATAATAATTAAGTTAATGTTTTGTTGGTCACACACTGGTCTTCTCTACTATCAATATAAGCTTTGGTACATTTTTTCTCACTATATCTATTATAAAAGCCCATCTTGGACAAACCCTTCCAAAAACGCTCCCTAATAATTCCCCTGGTAGAATTATATATGAATCTGATCTAGATGAGTATTTTAGATGAGTATTGTCTAACTATAGGAATGGATAAAACTAACTGCTCAGAAGAAAAATTAGAGCTTTTGCATAGTAAAAGGGTATACAGTCTTTTTTAAAAAAATTAAATCTTTATTGTTCAGATTATTACATTGGTTCCTCTTTCCCCCCCCCCCCATAACTCCCCTCCACCCAGTTCCCACCCCACCCTCCGCCCTCACTCCCCACCCACTGTCCTCATCCATAGGTGCACGATTATTGTCCAATCTCTTCCCGCACCCCCCTCACCCCTTTCCCCCCCAAGAATAGTCAGTCCATTCCCTTTTTATGTCCCTGATTCTATTATAATCACCAGTTCATTCTGTACATCAGATTATTTATTCACTTGATTTTTAGATTCACTTGTTGATAGATGTGTATTTGTTGTTCATAATTTATATCTTTATCTTTTTCTTCTTCTTCCTCTTCTTAAAGGATACCTTTCAGCATTTCATATAATACTGGTTTGGTGGTAATGAACTCCTTTAGCTTTTTCTTATCTGTGAAGCTCTTTATCTGACCTTCAATTCTGAATGATAGCTTTGCTGAATAAAGTAATCTTGGTTGTAGGTTCTTGCCATTCATCACTTTGAATATTTCTTGCCACTCCATTCTGGCCTGCAAAGTTTCTGTTGAGAAATCAGCTGACAGTCGTATGGGTACTCCCTTGTAGGTAACTGACATTCTTTCTCTTGCTGCTTTTAGGATTCTCTCTTTGTCTTTTGCTCTTGGCATTTTAATGATGATGTGTCTTGGTGTGGTCCTCTTTGGATTCCTTTTGTTTGGGGTTCTATGCGCTTCCTGGACTTGTAAGTCTATTTCCTTCACCAGGTAGGGGAAGTTTTCTGTCATTATTTCTTTAAATAGATTTTCAATATCTTGCTCTTTCTCTTCTTCTGGCACCCCTATAATTCGGATGTTGGTATGCTTGAAGCTGTCCCAGAGGCTCCTTACACTATCTTTGTATTTTCGGATTCTTTTTTCATTTTGCTTTTCCGGTTGGGTGTTTTTTGCTTCTTCGCATTTCAAATCTTTGACTTGATTCTTGCGATCCTCTGGTCTGCTGTTGGGAGTCTGTATAATATTCTTTATTTCAGTCTGTGTATGCTTAATTTCTAGTTGGTTCTTTATCACAACATCGAGGGTCTCATTAGATTTCTTGTAGATCTCAATAAGTTTATCGGCGGCTTCTAGACAGTTCTTGAGGGACCTTAAAAGTGTGGTTCTGAACTCAATATCCTCCATTGACAATTTTGTCCTGTTTCTTTGTCTCCGCATTTTTTATGCCCTCTTGGTGCACCCCCTAGTGGTCTTTGTGTGCAGTCTTGTTGTAGTTAAGCCTTGATTGTTGTGGTTAATACTAGGGGGATTTGACCTCCAGGCCGACTGGCTGTGAGAATCAGCTGTGTCTGCAGTGGGAAAAATTCTGTCCTCTGGGGAGGTGCTAATCTAGCCTTTGCCTGAGGCTATCCGGCAAATGGCTCTGTGGGGGGCTTGGGCGGGGCGGGTCGCACGGGATCAACAGGGCAGGCAGAGCGAGCAGTTATGACTGCTCTCAGTCCCGTCCCCAGAGGCTCTGCCTCTCAGAGTGCCAGCATCCGCTGCAAACCTCGGAGAGAAAGCTGCCCTCGTGTTCCGACCGATGCCAGACAGTCCCGCTTCTCCCGTTTGAGTCTGGGTCCCTAGAGACTCGCCCAGAACTGGAGCTCAGAGTCTGAGACTCCCTCCCGATTGAAAACGAC
Source organism: Myotis lucifugus (assembly GCF_000147115.1). Classification (NCBI taxonomy): domain Eukaryota; kingdom Metazoa; phylum Chordata; class Mammalia; order Chiroptera; family Vespertilionidae; genus Myotis; species Myotis lucifugus. The sequence goes on along the minus strand of NW_005871089.1, from coordinate 4,694,808 downwards.
AACCACGCCCTCAGCCACCAGCCTGCTCCGCGCGTACCTCCGCACCTTTGTATTTTCCACACTGCGCCTTCTCTGAGTCTCGGCACGCTGTTCTCCTTCCTTCCAGTTGAAGAATTTCCCCTCAGCCAGCCTTCCTGTGGTTCTGGGTGACTTCCGTTTCATCTTTTAGTTGTATTTTTGAAGTGGTTGTGAGAGGCAGCAAACTCCGGTGTTTACCTATGCCGCCATCTTGGTTTCTCTCTCTGTAGTTAATTCTTGATTGTTGTAGGTAACACTGGGAGGATTTGACCTCCAGGCCAATTGGCTGTGAGAATCAGCTGTGTCTACGGTGGGAGAACTTCTGTGCTGACGACAACCTTATGAGGCAAGACTTGCTTCAGTGGGGCTTTGGTGCTCACTGAGTCTGCCCCCTGAGTGTGTCCCTTATAGATCTGAGGAGTTGTAATTGGATGGTCCCACTCTGACCACTGGGTACACTGGCTCTTGGATCTAAGGAGGTGCTAATCTAGCCTCTGCCTGAGGCTACCCAGCAGAAGCCAGCTGTAAAGCAATGCAAGTTGCCCTGGGGCCTTGGGGCAGCTACAGTTTGTTAAGTTATTTTCAGATTACAAAGGGCCGGGCCTTTCATATGCAAAAGCCTCCGTGCACTGCTTGGGCAGGGCGGGGTCCCAGGGGATCAACAGGGCAGGCAGAGCAAGCAGTATGGCTGCTCTCAGTCCTGCCTTCAGAGGTCCTGGCAATCGCTGCGAGTGCCTCCGAGAGAAAGCTGCCCTCGAGTTCCGACTGATGCCAGACAGTCCTGTTTCTCCTGTATGAGTCTGAGTCCCCAGAGACTCGCCCGGAACTGGAGCTCAGAGCCTGAGACTCCCTCCCGATTGAAAAAGACAATCATGTCCTCAGCTGCCAGCCCTCTCTGCATGCACCTCCGCACCTTTGTATTTTACTTCCGCACCGCACCTCCTCTGAGTCTCGGTATGCTTTTCTCTTTCCTTCTAGTTGTAGAATTTCCACTCAGCCAGCCTTCCTGTGGTTCTAGATGATGTCCGTTATGTCTTTTAGTTGTATTTTTGAAGTGGTTGTGCCAGGCAGCAATCTCCGGTGTTTACCTATGCCACCATCTTGGTTTCTCCCAATAGTATACAGTCTTAATTCATCTGGCCAAACATATTATAAGGTATAAGTGACAGTGGATGAAGGAGGAAAACATATAATTAACTTAATAAAAATTATGATAATATATGTAAAGGGTTTTTCAGTTGGCTGTGATATTTGTTCCCCTTAGACTCTTCCTTGTCTAGTATTAGACATTTTCTGTTCCTAATTGGTGTTGCTTTTGTCTCTGGTATGTAAATGTTATACTAGATGCAGAAAAACAACATTTAAGACAAGCAGCAAAAAGACTCAGATCATGGTGGCTCAAAAATTAGAAATTATCCAGAATACTTTTTAACTAGAACATATAGGATCTAATTGCCTCCCATTTACCTGCCTTTTATTTTGAATAATAATAATTGGACCTTAAATGCCATCTAAGGTTATAGTCTTTCCCCATCCCCAGTGGTCCACCCTGTTCAGCAAGACAAATGCTGACAGTGCGACTGTTTAGGAATGAATCCAAGCACTGTGGGACTCCATTATGCAACCAAAATGTTGGTCATCAATGCATCCTTTGGATTTATTTATGACCAAAAGGGGAATGTATGGAAGAAAAGGGGCCACATGCTTAACCTGACTAACTCAGGGAAGGTCTGCATGGTGGTCTTGCAAATTCAGAGACCTAAAGTACCTACAAAGAATGGTCTGAAATTAAAAAAAAAAAAAAATGGGAACACCATAGCCCAAAATATATGGCACTTGGCTAAAGCAGCCTAAGAGGGAAATTCATAGCATTACAGGCCTATCTCAAGAAACAAGTAAAAGCTCAAATAAACAATCTAACTTTACACCTAGAGGAAATTTGAAAAGATCAATAAACAAATCCCAGAGGGAGTAGAAGGAAGGAAATAATAAATGTCACAGCAGAAATAAATGAAATAGAGTCTGAAAAAAACAATACAAAAGATCAATGAAAAGAATAGTTGGCTCTTGGAAAAGATAAACAAGATTGACAAACCACTCACCAGGCTTATTCTATATAATAAAAGCCTAATATGCAAATTGTCCCCTTGGGCACTTGTTCGACTGAGAGTTCAACCAGGAGACTGGGAGTTCGACTACTCGCTATGACGTGCACTGACCACTGGGGTGGTGCGGAACATGGCAGGCATCAGCAAAGCACTGCAACCTCTCACCGGCTACCTGGGGGCAGAAGTGACTGGGACGGAGGTGTAGTGAGAATGCACGGTGTCTGCTGAGCTTGCTCTCACTCCCCCTGGTACCCTCCCCCGGGACACCAGGGCTCATGCGTGGGGGAAGACCCGCGCTCAGGTGCCGGGCACCCACGAGGAGCCCGCCCCACACCCACACAGCCTCTTTCGGGTGAGCCAGGGCCGCAACCGCTGGTACCGCAGGGGCTGCTCAGGCTCCCCATGGGTTCACGCAGGAGCCAGTCTGCAAGGCTGGCCAGGAGAGAGCGTGCTGCCCGCCCAGCTTCCGTGCAGTGCTGCTGGGTGGCCCAGAGCCCACGCTGCACCCCGGCCCATGATGTACGGCCATGCTCACTGCATCTGGGCACTGTTACTCAGGTGGAAGGGGGCCCAGGTGCTGCCCAGGGCCCAGAGGTCAGCTGGGACCTTCCCTTCCACGCCAGACACTTGCATTTCAATCACTGGCCAGGCCTAGAGACCACACCCATGCACAAATTTCATGCACCGGGCCTCTAGTCAAGAATAAAACAGAGAGGACCCAAATGAGTAAAATCAGAAATGAAAGAGGGGAAGGAACAACTGACACCACAGAAATACAAAGAATTGTAAGAAAGTATTATGAACAACTATATGCCAACTAATTATACAATCTGGAATAAATGGATAAATACCTAGATGCATACAATCTTCTAAGACTGAATCAGGAAGGAAGAATCAGAGAATCTGAATAGACAAATTACAGCTAGTGAAATTGAAGCAGTAATAATAATAATTAAAAAAACTCCCAACAAACAAAAGTTCTGGATTGGATGGCTTCACAGGTGAATTTTACCAAACATTCAAAGAAGAACTAATACTTATCCTCTCAAACTATTCCAAAAAATTCAAGAGGAAGGAAGACTCAAAGCTCATTTTAGGAGCTCAACATTAGCCTAATTTCAAACCAGATAAAGACACAACAAACGAAGATTACAGGCCAATATACCTGATGAACATAGATGCTAAAATCCTCAATAAAATATTAGCAAAATGATTCCAGTAATAAACTAAAAAGATCATACACCAGCCCAGCTGGCCTGGCTCAGTGGTTGAGTGTTGACCTGTGAAGCAGTAGATTATGGTTCAATTCTCAGTTGGGGCATATGCTGGGGTTGCAGGCTTGATCCCCATTATAGGGCATGCAGAAGGCAGCCAATTACTGATTCTCTCTCATCATTGATGTTTCTATATCTCTCTCCCTCTCCCTTCCTCTCTGAAATCTATCATAATAAAAGCATAATATGGTAATTAGACTGAACATCCTTCCGGACCACCTTCTGGATGAAGCCCGGGTCCCGGGTGCCTGCCGGCAGCTGGATGGAAGCCCAGGTTCTGGGTGTTAGAGGGAAGCCAGTGCCAGCAGCCGAGGGAAGGAAGGCCTACTCTTTTTTAAAGAAATATATTTTATTGATTTTTTACAGAGAGGAATGGAGAGCGACAGAGAGAAACATCGATGAGAGAGAAACATCAATCAGCTGCCTCCTGCACACTCCCTACTGGGTATGTGCCCGCAACCAAGGTACATGCCCTTGACGGAATCGAACCGGGGACCCTTGAGTCCACAGGCTGACGCTCTATTCACTGAGCCAAACCGGTTAGGGCGGGAAGGAAGGCCTACTCTTGCATGAATTTCATGCATCGTGCCTCTAGTATGTATGTATGTGTGTGTGTGTGTGTGTGTGTGTGTGTGTGTGTGTGTTTTCTTTTTCTTTTTTTAATGAAGTGATTTTTTAAAAAAAAATATCATATACCATGCTCAAGTGAGATTTATTCCAGGGGTACAAAATTGATACAATATCTGCAAAACGATAAACGTGATACACCACATAAACAAAACGAAGGGAAAAAACCACATGATCATATCAATAGATGCAGAAAAAGCATTTGATAAAATCCAGCACCCATTTTTGATAAGTACTCTCAGAAAAAATAGGAATAGAGGGACCATAACTCAGTAAAATAAAGGTGATATATATGACAAACCCACAGACAACATCATACTCAATGGGCAAAATTACAAATATTCTCCTTAAGATTGGGAAGAAGACAGAGATTCAACACTAGAGGCCCAGTGCATGAAATTTGTGCACTTGGCGGGGGGGTCCCTCAGCCTGGCCTGCACCCTCTCGCACTCCGGGACTCCTTGGGGGATGTCTGACTGCCATGGAGGCAGGAGAGGCTCCCACCACCGCCATTGCACTCACCAGCCATGAGCCCGGCTTCTGGCTGAGCAGTGCTCCTCCTATGGAAGTGCACTGACTGCCAGGAGGCAGCTCCTGCATTAAGCATCTGCCCCCAGGTGGTCAGTGTGCATCATAGCGACAGGTCATTCTGCCTTTCAGTCTATTTGCATATTAGCCTTTTATTATATAGGACTAGGGGCCTGGTGCACAAAATTCGTGCACTGGAGGGGGGTGTCCCTCAGCCCAGCCTGCCCCCTCTCACATACTGGGAGCCCTCAGGGGATGTCCTACTGATGGCTTAGGCCCGCTCCCTGCTCCCCTTGGGGAGTGGGCCTAAGCCACAGTCTGGCCTCCCTTTGTGGGAGGGGACCAGGCTGATCAGGGGAAGGCACCAGCCCCATCACTGCGCTGCTGCAGCCACTGCCAGTCACCACAGCCACTAAGGTGTTTTCATCAACACGGACTCCAGTCCCTTCACCATGAAAAAATGACAACTTTTTCTAGGCATTTTCAAGATGTGTCTTTCATAGGATATGACATTTCTTTATTATTTTTTTCTATCCTCACCTGAGGATATGTTTCCATTGATTTTTAGAGAATGTGGAAGAGAAAGAGAAAGACTGAGAGAAACATCAAAGTGAGAAGAACACTTTGATTGGTTGCCTCCTGCATGAGTGCTGACCCGGGCCCCAGCCAGGGAAGAGCCTGCAACCTAGGTACATGCCCTTGGTCAGAATTGAACTCAGACCCTGCCATCGGCAGGCCAAGGCATCATCCACTGAGCCAAATCAGCTAGGACAGGATATGACATTTCTTAGCCCTCCAGCAGCGGACCTTCGTTTTTTTCGCCAGGAGTGTGGTGAAAAACCCTAGATCACCTTTTTGGATTCTTATTACCCAAGTTACTAAGAATATTACCAGTGGCATACAGGGAGCTTAACCAAGGAGCGATCAGAAAAGGTGTTTCCTCTGTAGTTCACACCAATTGCTGGCTTGGCCCCCCACCTCCCCAGGCCTGACGCCTCTGGCCCAGGCTCTAGGCCTGGGCAGGGGACCCCCATCTCCCTCCGATTGCCAGATCGGCCCCTCTCCCAGGCCTGACGCCTTGGCCAGAGGCATCAGGCCTGGGCAGGGGATGCCCAGACCCCTCCAATTGCCAGCTCTGGCCCCTGCCCAGGCCTGATGCCTCGGCCAGAGGCATCGACCCCCATCACCCTTCGATTGCGGGATCGGCCCCTTGCCCAGGCCTGACGCCTCTGCCAGAGGTGTCAGGCCTGGGCAGGGGATCCCCATCTCCCCCTGATCACCAGCTCCGCCCCCCGCCCAGGCCTGATGCCTCTGGCCCAGGCGTCAGGCCTGGGTAGGGGACCCCCAGACCCCTCCGATTGCCAGCTCTGCCCTCGCCCAGGCCTGATGCCTCTGGCCCAGGCTTCAGGCCTGGGCAGGGGACCCCCATAGCCCCCCTGATCACTGGCTCCGCCCCCCACCCAGGCCTGATGCCTCTGGCCCAGGCATCAGGTCTGGGCAGGGGACCCCCAGACCCCTCTAATTGCCGGCTCCGCCCCCCGCCCAGGCCTGATGCCTCGGCCAGAGGCGTCGACCTCCATCACCATCCGATCGCCGGATTGGCCCCTTGCCCAGGCCTGACACCTCCGCCAGAGGTATCAGGCCTGGACAGGGGACCCCCATCTCCCCCCGATCACCAGCTTCTGGGCGGCTTCTGGGGCTTCTGGGGCCGACCTGTGGCCTGGAATGGCGGCTCACGCTGGCAGCTGTGCTGTCCCACTTTGCCTGCAGTATGCAAATTAGCCGCCATCTTTGTTGGTGGTTAATTTGCATATCACGCCGATTAGCCAATGGGAGGCGTAGCGAAGGTATGGTCAATTACCATGTTTGTCTATTATTAGATAGGATAGTGCTGGAAGTTCTAGCCACAGTCATCAGACAAGAAGAAGAAATAATAGGCATGCAAATTGGAAAGGAAGAAAAACTGTCATTATTTGCACATGATACGTTACTGTATATAGTGAACCCTAAAGATTCCACAAAATAAATATCCAGAAATCTGTTGTATTTTTATATATCAACTAGTGGCCTGGTGCACGAAATTCGTGCACGGGAGGAGGGTGTCCCTCAGCCCAGCCTGCACCCTCTCCAATCTTGGACCCTTTGGGGGATGTCAACTGCTGGTTTAGGCCTGATCCCAGGATGTCCGACTGCCGGGATCGGGCCTAAACCGGCAGTTGGACATCCCTTTCACAATCCTGGACCATTGTCTCCTAACCACTCACCTGCGTGCCTGCCTGATTGCCCCTAACTGCTTCAGCCTGCCAGCCTGATTGCCCCCTAACAGCTCCCCTGCTGGCCTGATTGAAGCCTAACTACTCCCCTGCCGGCCTGATCATCCCCAACTGCCCTCCCCTGCTGGCCAGATCACCCCCAAGGCTTTTATTAGAATAGGTATGACCCTTCACAGAAAATTTCACTAACCCTGCTTTACAATAAGGGATTGACGATTGAATCATTGGGGCCAGGCACCAAGATTTCCTTTCTTTGAATAGTGGAGGGAATAATTATCTTGTCTTTAAATTGCCCTGAACATCAAATGAGATAATGACTTAGAAAAGCATAAAAGCACCATATAAAGACAACTGTCTTTTTCATGTACTGAAAAGACAATAAAGTGGTAAAATGAAAAACACTATTTTTATTCTCCCCCTTCCTTCCTTTACAGCCTTTATTTAAACTTTGAAAATTAGAAAAATTTCACTCCTATTTTCATTTCTTTACATTCAGTATTATTTTGTATTAGTTTCAGGTTTATTAGTTACAGAATAGTGGTTAGACAACCATATACTTTACAAAGTGTTCCCTGATATTTCCAGTACCCACCTGGCTTCATAGCATCATTACAACACTGTTGACGCTATTCCCTATTTAAGTGACAATAGGTTTACAGGTTCCTTTCAAACTTTCTTTTGTGTTGCCCGCCCTTCCTTTTCTTTCTCATGTCTTCCCTCATTTTCTTTATATATTATCTCAATTGGCCCTTAAAGCTCAGTGAAGGCACTGGGACACGCTTAACACATTTTACAGACCAGGAAACTGAGGCCAATTCCAGTTGGCTATGGAACTGGACTTCACGCACAGGGAGCCCTCACAGCCATGCTCTCCGCCTTTCCTAAGGGACAGCCACAGGGCAAACAGAACAAACCTCCCCGTGAGGCTTCCAAGCCTCATTCTCCAGCACCTCTTCATCATGGATGCTCCACATTCTTTCCTCTCCCCCGCCCCACCCCATTCTTTACTGCCCCCCCTTCTGGGGAGCAGATGGTAGGCTTGCACTCACTGTGCAGGTGTGCACCCCCATGGGGTGGACGAGAACTGGGGGCGGGGCGGGCGCAGGCTTGTTTTTGGGCCAAGGTGGGAGCAGGAGTCCTGGCCTCTCAAGTGTGCAGGCCGCGGGGAGGCCCAGTCAGCACCGGGAGCTTCACCAAACCGCTGCAGTGGGGTACCCAGCATGGGGCGCTCCTCCACTGAGGTGGTGCCACCCCTCCACCCCCGCCTGAGGGCTGCGAGTCTGCGCCCCTCCACCCGGGCATCCTTCCACGCCTGCAGTCATCCCTGCAGTCATCGCCTCTTGTTTCCTGCCTATTGGGGCCATTACAGAACCTCACTCTCTGCAGGCCAGTCAGATCCCCGCCCGCCAGCACCCTGCCCAGGCCTGAGCCCCCTCCAGTGCACCCCACCTTGGCGCCGCTCTGCGCCCCTTGGGCCGCCTGCCTCCTGGCCAGCCACTTCCCCGAAGCCAGGGCGCTTGCCCAGGATCGCCCATCAGGCGGAGGCCTGTCCGCGCGCCTGCAGACCCCATGGCCGCGGCTCCTGGCAGGGGCTTTGCCAAAGGTTCCTCTACCTTCAGACTCTCTCCTCAGACCCTCCAGAGCTTGGCTCCCGCGGCCCAGCCCTTCCGTGGCTCCCTGCAGCCCCGCTCTACTCAGCTCTCCTGCCACCCACCTGTCAGGACACTGCCAGGCGCCTTGCTGCGGGCAGTATGGTTCTGGGGCAGGGGCTGGGGTGTGGGGAGCAGCTCCAGGAAAGTTTAGTAAACCCCAGGCCCCCAGCCCCTCCTTGAGCTGAGCCCAGGGCAGGCTGGGGGCGGGCTGCCCTCCCTGCCTGCAGTATGCAAATTAGCCACCATCTTGGTTGGCAGTTAATTTGCATATCTCGCTGATTAGCCAATGGGAAGGGTAGCGGAGGTATGGCTAATTACCATGTTTCTCTTTTATTAGATAGGATAATGAACTACCAGAAAGTGAAACTAAAAAACAATCCCATTCACAGTTACTTTAAAAGGATAAAATACCTAGGAATAAATTTAACCAAGCATGTACTTTGAAAATTATAACACACTGAAGAAAGAAATTGAAGAAGATACACATAAGTAGAAGCATATAACATCTTCATGGATAAAAAGAATTAACATCATTAAAATGTCCATACTACCCAAAGCTATCTACAGATTCAATGCAATTCTTATCAATATACCAATAGCATATTTCATATAACTAGAACAAATATTTCAACAATTTATATGGAACCAAAGAAGACCCCAAATAGCCCCAGCAATCTTGAGAAAGAAGAACAAACTTGGATGAATCACACTACACTACATCAAACTATACTACAGGGCCATAGTAATCAAAACAGCATTGTACTGGCATAAAACAGACATATAGATCAATGGAACAGAATAGAGAGCCAGAAATAAGCTCCTGCCTTTATAATCAATTAATATTTGACAAAGGAGGCAAAATCATACACTGGGCTAAAGATAGTCTCTTTAATAAATGGTATTGGACAGATGCATGCAAAAAAATATAAGTAGGCCACCTTGTGACACCATACACAATAATAAACTCTAAATGGGTTAAAGACTTAAATATTACACTCCAAACCATAAAAGTCCTAGAAGAAAACATAGGCAGTAAAATCTCGGTCATTTCTTGTAGCAATATTTTTTCTTATATACTAGTATCTCTTCAGGCAAGGGAAACAAAAGAAAATCTAAACAAATGAGAGTATATCAAACTAAAAAAGTTTGTGAACAGCAAAGGAAACCATCAACAAAATGAAAAGACAACCCACCGAATGGGAGAACATATTCGTCCATACCTCTGGTAAGGGCTTAATATCCAAAATTTAGAAGAACTTATCAAACTCAAGACACACAAAAAATCCAATTAAGAAATGAGCAAAGGATCTGAATAGACACAGATGTCCAATAGGCATATGAAAAGATGCTCAAAATCACTAATCATAAAAGAAATGCAAATTAAAATCATAAGATACCACCTCATACCTGTCAGAATAGGCATCTACACTAATAAAAGACAAAGATGCTAATTGACCGTACCTTCGCTATGCCCACCAGCCAATCAGAAGAGTATTCAAATTAACCCAACAAAGATGGCCGATAAATTTGCATACTGCAGGTGGGGCGGGCAGCGCCAGACGCCACCAGAGGGATCCGAGCTGCAGATCAGGGACCGGGGAGGCAGGGCGGACAGCGCCAGATGCTACCCGGGGAGGCAGAGCTGGCAATCGCCCCAGCCAGAAGCCTGAGGCCTGGGTAGGGGCAGAGCCAGCGATTGTCTAGAGCTGGGGGTCCTCTACCCAGGCCTAATGCCCCAGCCAGAGGTCTTAGGCCTGGGCAGGTGATCGGAGCAGACTGGGGGTCCCCTGCCCAGGCCTAACGCCCCTCTGGCCTGGGCAGTGGTGAAGCCTGCTATCTGAGCAGGCTGGGGGTCCCCTGCCCAGGCCTAATGCCCCAGCCAGAGGCCTGAGGCCTGGGTAGGCAATCAGAGCGAGCTTGGGGTCCCCTGCCCAGGCCTAATGCCCTGGCCAGAGGCCTGAGGCCTGGGCAGGGGCAGAGCCTGCGATCAGAGCGAGCTGCAGGTCCCCTGTCCAGGCCTAAGGCCCCAGCCAGAGGTCTTAGGCCTGGGCAGGCTATTGGAGCAGACTGGGGGTCCCCTGCCCAGGCCTAACACCCCAGCCAGAGGCCTGAGACCTGAGCAGGGGCGGAGCTGGCGATCCCATGGGGCTGGGGGTCCCCTGCCCAGGCCTAACTCCCAGCCTAAGGCCATAGGCCTGGGTAGGGGCCAAGCGGGGGATTGGTGTGAACTACAGAGGAAACACCTTTTCTGACCGCTCATTGGCTAAGCTCCCTGTATGCCACTGGTAATATTCTTAGTAACTTGGGTAATAAGAATCCAAAAAGGTGATCTAGGGTTTTTCACCACACTCCTGGCGAAAAAAACGAAGGTCTGTTGCTGGAGGGGCTAAGAAATATCATATCCTGTCCTAGCCAGTTTGGCTCAGTAGATAATGCCTCGGCCTGCCTACCACAGGGTCTGGGTTCAATTCTGACCAAGGACATGTACCTAGGTTGCAGGCTCTTCCCTAGCTGGGGCCCGGGTCAGCACTCATGCAGGAGGCAACCAATCAAAGTGTTCTTCTCACTTTGATGTTTCTCTCAGTCTTTCTCTTTCTCTTCCACATTCTCTAAAAATCAATGGAAACATATCCTCAGGTGAGGATAGAAAAAAATAATAAAGAAATGTCATATCCTATGAAAGACACATCTTGAAAATGCCTAGAAAAAGTTGTCATTTTTTCATGGTGAAGGGACTGGAGTCCGTGTTGATGAAAACACCTTAGTGGCTGTGGTGACTGGCAGTGGCTGCAGCAGCGCAGTGATGGGGCTGGTGCCTTCCCCTGATCAGCCTGGTCCCCTCCCACAAAGGGAGGCCAGACTGTGGCTTAGGCCCACTCCCCAAGGGGAGCAGGGAGTGGGCCTAAGCCATCAGTAGGACATCCCCTGAGGGCTCCCAGTATGTGAGAGGGGGCAGGCTGGGCTGAGGGACCACCCCCCCCCCATGCACGAATTTCGTGCACCGGGCCCCTAGTTCTACATAATAAAACCCTAATATGCAAATCAACCTAACGGCAGAACAATCGGTTGCTATGACATGCACGGACCACCAGGGGGCAGACGCTCAATGCAGGAAATGCCTCTGGGGACAGCTCCTTCATTGAGCACCTGACCTCCTAGACTAGAGGGAGGCTACCACTGGCAGTGATTGGGGGGTGGAGCCAGGGGGTGGAGCCAGTGGGCAGCGCCAGGCCGCCAGCCAAGGTGGGTGCCAGTGGGGATGCCCCCAATCGCCCCCCCCCCACCGGTCGTCTACAGAGGAAGGTGACTGGCAGCAGCGGCGGGAGGCGGGGCTGGCCAGTGGATGGTGCCAGGCCGCCAGCCAAGGCGGGTGCCAGTGGGGGGCAGGGAGGGCCAATTGCCCCACCCACCGATTGCCCCACAGATTGGCCCTGATCGCCAGCCAGGCCTAGGGACCCTACCCTATATATTGGGAACAGTCTCTTAGATTTAAAACTTAAAACCTGGCAACGCTATTCTAACACTGAAAAAACAGGATGATGCAGCAATGACATGCATGGACTCTGGCTTGCACATTTTGTGGTCAGCCCTGATTCTGACACTTAGAACTGTGTGACAAAGCCAATTATGTAACTTTTCTCTGCTTCAATTTTTCCACCCATAAGATGGGGGAAATGGAACTACTGCCTCAGAAGGATCATGTTATGTACTACTTTTTATAATCAGGGCAAAAAAATGTAGCTGCCCATACAACAGCAAGATGCCTTTCACCTGTATGAAAACTATGGTAACTGGTGCATGCAGCATCCTGGATTGCGAGAAGGATGTCCGACTGCTGGTTTAGGCCCAACCCCCAAGGGCACAGGCCGAGCTGCGGGCCACACACACACACACACACACACACCCCTGTGCATGAATCCTGTGCATGAATTTTGTGCACCAGACCTCTAGTTATCAATAATTGGTGATGATGTGGAGAAAAAGGAATTCTTGTGCACTGTTGGTGCGAATGCAGACTGGTGAAGCCACTGTTGAAGGCAATATGGAGTTACCTCAAAAAATTAAAAAGGGAACTTCTTATGACCCAGCAATTCCACTTCTGGGAATTTATCTGAAGAAACCCAAAACACTAATTCAAAAGAATATATGCATGTCTATGTTCATTGTAGCTTTACTTACAATAACCGAGATTTGGAAGCAGCCCAGTGCCCATCAGTAAATGAGTGGATAAAAAAGCTGTGGTACATTTACACAATGGAATACTACTTGGCTGTTAAAGAAGAAAATCTTAACCTTTGTGACAGCATAAATGGACCTGGAGAGCATTATGCTAAGTGAAATAAGTCAGTCAGAGAAAAACAAATACCATATGATTTCACTAGTGAACAAAATGACCTAACAAAGCAAAGTAGTGACAGACTCATAGATAGAGAGAAAACTGACAGGGTGCAGGGGAAAGGGAGAGAAGTGGGGGTGTTGGGGGGTATTGAGCAAAAAAATAAAAAATTCATGGACAGGAACAACAATGTGGTGATTGCTAGAGGAGGGGGGTGTGGAGGAAGGTGGAGAAGGGTATAGGGGAGATAAATGGTGATGGACAGAGACTTGACTTGGGGTAGTGAACATGCAATACAGTGTACAGATAATGTGTTATAGAACTGTGCACCTGAAACCTTTATAATGTTTTTATTGGTTGAAGATGTAACTTTTTAAAATTTTTTGTTATTCATTAAAGCATTACATGTTTCCTTTTACCCCCATTGGCCTCTCCCCAGCCACTCCCCCCACCCACCCCCAGCACAAGCCCTCACCCCCCTGGTGTTGTGTCCAGGCTTATATGCATGCATACAAGTCCTTTGGTTGATCTCTACCCCCTTATCCCCACCCCTGCCTTCCCTCTGAGGTTTGAAGGTCTGTTCGATGCTTCTCTGTCTCTGGATCTATTTTTGTTCATCAGTTTATGTTCATTATAATCCACAAATGAGTGAGATCATGTAATATTTCTCTTTTGCTGGCTGGTTTATTTCACTTAGCATAATGCTCTCCACGTCCATCCATGCCGCTGCAAATGGTAGGAGTTCCTTCTTTTTTAGAGCAGCATAGTATTCCATTGTGTAGATGTACCACAGTTTTTTAATCCACTTATCTGCCTATGGACACTTAGGCTGTTTCAAATCTTAGCTATTGTAAATTGTGCTGCTATGAACATAGGGGTGCATATATCCTTTCTGATTGGTGTTTCTTATTTCTTGGGTTATATTCCTGGAAGTGGGATTACTGGGTCAAATGGGAGTTCCATTTTTAATTTTTTGAGGAAACTCCATACTGTTCTCCACAGTGGCTGCACCAGTCTGCATTCCCTCCAGCAGTGCACAAGAGTTCCTTTTTCTGCACATCCTCGCCAGGATTTGTCATTTGTTGATTTGTTGATGTTAGCCATTCTGACAAGTGTGAGATGGTACCGTATTGTTGTTTTGATTTGCATCTCTCCGATGATTAGTGACTTTGAACATGTTTTCATTTGTCTCTTGGCCTTCTGTATGTCCTCTTTCAAAAAGTGTCTATTTAGGTCCTTTGCCTATTTTTTGATTGGATTGTTTATCTTCTTTTTGTTAAGTTGTATGAGTTTCCTGTAAATGTTGGAGATTAAACCCTTATCGAAGATAACATTGGCAAATATGTTCTCCCATTCAGTGGGCTTTCTTGTTGTTTTGTTGATGGTTTCTTTTGCTGTGCAGAAGCTTTTTATTTTGATGTAGTCCCATTTGTTTATTTTCTCCTTAGTTTCCATTGCCCTAAGAGCTGTATCAGTAAATATATGGCTACGACATATGTCTGATATTTTGCTGCCTGTGGATTCCTCTAAGATTTTTATGGTTTCCCGTCTTACATTTAAGTCCTTTAGCCATTTTAAGTTTATTTTTGTATATGGTGTAAGTTGGTAGTCTAGTTTCATTCTTTTTGCATTACCTGTCCAATTTTCCCAACACCATTTATTGAAGAGACTGTCTTGACTCCATTGTATGCTCTTGTCTCTTTTGTCAAATATTAATTGAGCATAGTGGCTTGTGTTGATTTCTGGGTTCTCTGTTCTGTTCCATTGGTCTATATGTCTGTTCTTATGTCAGTACCAGGCAGTTTTGAGGACAGTAGCTTTGTAATATAGGTTGATATCTGATATTGAGATTTCTCCTAATTTGTTCTTCTTTCTCAGGATTGCTGCGGCTATTTGGGGTCCTTTTTTATTCCATATGAATTTTTGGAGAGTTTGTTCTAGGTCTGTGAAATATGCCATTGTTATTTTAATGTGGCGTGCGTTGAATCTATAGATTGCTTTGGGTCGTATGGACATTTTAATGACGTTGATTCTACCAATCCATGAACACGGTATATTCTTCCATTTGTTTATGTCTTCCTCTATGTCTTTTTTCAATGTCCTGTAGTTTTCCGAGTACAGGTCTTTTACCTCCTTAGTTAAGTTTATTACTAGGTATCTTAATTTTTTTTTTATTGCAATGGGAAATGGGATTGTCTTTTTAATCTCTCTTTCTGTAAGTACACTATTGGTATATAAAAATGCCATAGATTTCTGGGTGTTAATTTTGTATCCTGCTACATTGCCAAATTCATTTATTAAGTCTAATAATTTTTTTATGGAGTCTTAGGGTTTTCTATGTACAATATCATTATCTTCAAATAATGACAGTTTTACTTCTTTTTTCCAATTTGGATGCCTTTTAATTTCTTCTTCTCGTCTAATTGCTATGGGTAGCACTTCCAGTACTATGTCAAACAGGAGTGGTGAGAGTGGGCATCCCTGTCTTGTTCCTGTTCTTAGGTGAAATGGTTTTAGTTTTTGCCCATTGAGTATGATGTTGACTGTGGGTTTGTCATATAATGCTTTTATTATGTTGAGGTATGATCCCTCTATTCCCACTTTGCTGAGGGTTTTTATCAAGAAAGGGTGTTGGATTTTGTCAAATGCTTTTTCTGCATCAATTGATATGACTATGTGATTTTTATCTCTCAGTTTATTTATGTGATGTATCACGTTTATTGATTTGTGGTAATTGTACCATCCTTCCATCCCCAGAATAAATCCCACTTGGTCATGGTGTATGATCTTTCTAATGTACTGCTGGATCTGATTTGCTAGAATTTTGTTGAGGATTTTGGCATCTATGTTCATGAGGGATATTGGCCTGTAATTCTCTTTCTTTGTAGCATCTTTATCTCATTTTGGGATTAGGGTAATGCTGGCTTCATAGAAAGAGCTTGGAAGTGTTCCTTCCTCTTGAATTTTTTAGAATAGTCTGAGGAGGATAGGTTTAATTCTTCTTTGAATGTTTAGTAACACCCCTGTGAAGCCTTCTGGCCCTGGGCTTTTGCTTGCTGGAAGTTTTTTTTATTACATTGCTTTAAATTCCTCCATAGTTATTGGCCTATTGAGAATTTTTTATTCTTCCTGATTGAATTTTGGAAAGTCATATTTTTCTAGGAATATGTCTATTTATTCTAGGTTGTCTAGTCTGTTGGAATAGAGTTGTTCATAGTAATTTTTTTATAATCCTTTGTATTTCTGTAGGGTCTGTTGTTATTCCACCTCTTTCATTTCTGATTTAGGGGCCATGACTCCCAAAGTCTTTCCCAAAGGAGGGGGTGTCTTCTGGAAGGGAAGAGACCTGACCCTCTTGCTCTTTGAGGTGGGACCTCTGTTGGAAGTGCCAAAACACTCACCCTGTTTTGTTTTGCTTTGTTTATTTTCTAATTCAGAGGCAACATTGCAGGGCTGAGGGAAGACTTCATACTTTTTCATAAAAGAAGCTTCAAGTCAAATAGCCTTGTAGCTCTTCCATCAGTCCACTGGAGCACCAGCCACAGTGATAACTTGTTCACCATGTAATTCCATGTTCAAGTGTTGGATGGGACATTGTGAGATGTCAGTTAAGAGAATTTTTGCTTAATAAAGTGCCTTTGCTCCATAAAGTTGACACATTCTAAGGCCCCATGAAGCTTCAGACAAGCAGGTCTGCTTAAATACACCAGCATCTGCATTCCCCAGCTCCCCACTGCTTGCAGCCCCGGGAGGCTGCCTCAGAAGCCGCCCAGGACAACCTGCTGGCCAGCCATATACCCTTGGCTCCTTCTGACCCAGACCTATCAGAACTTCCTTCACTGGAGGCTGTTGAGGGCACCGGCAAGGACCACTGCACATCTCCAGGGGTACTATTTACAACCCATTCCATGCAAAATGGCCCTTCAGCACAGCTCCCAAGAATACACCATGGGAATGGTGTCCTTTAGAATTGTACAAGGTGGTGTTTCTGATACCCACACAGGACCACAAGGACTCATGGCCCAGACTTTGAGCCGAGGCCATCTGGGCTTTCTAGACTCTAGATTCAAAGCCTCCTCATACTTCATGCTCCTGAGCTATAGCTGCTCCCGGAGCACCCTCACCTCACACACTGTGGTCCAGAGAGGTTCCAGTGTGGAATAGAGCACGCTCCTTCCTTGTAAGTTATTCCAGAGCCTCAGCCGGTCTACTCACTCCCTTGACCCCTTCCCTGAGAATTCAGTCATTGAGTTCTGCCCAGTTGTCACACCTCCTCACCTGGCACCAGGCCTGTCCTCTCCTGCAGAGAGGGAAGGGATCCCCACTGCTTAGATCATTAAGGGAGAGCCCTGAGTGCCCAACCTGGGGCTTCATCTTGTGGGCCTGCCCCGAGGAGCTTGGGAATCAGTGCTCATGCCAAAGTTACCTATTAGAAAACGAAAGTCATTTTAAAGCAATGTTGTGCTGCTTCATTGAAGTTGCCTTCATAAATAGTTTAAAGGTGGTTATTAGGAGAACCACAGGTACAGAGAGGAGGCTGCTGAGGCTGGGAGGAGAGGAGACCTGTAAGGTCTCTGCTGCGGGGCTACCGCCACCACGGAAACCTTCACTCCTTCAGAGGGCTGGCCCTGTGGCGGACTGCCAAAAGGAAGAGCCCACATTATTAGGTTGCACCACCCCTTACAGGAGGAGGCTGAGCAGATACGCATGTTTCTGTCCTTGAATTGAACCCCATAGAGCTATATAACAGAGTCCTATGGCCATGGCACTGAGCCAGATCAGGAGCTTTCTGGGTCCTCCTCTGAGCTTTGCTCCCAGCTGCTCCCAGTTCCTCCTCTTCTCTGAGCTCAATGATACAGCAGAGAAGAGGCTGATGTTTCTAAATGTGTGGATGCTGTCCTTTGCTCTCCTCTGCCACTCCCTCATCTACTCCTTCTCTCCCACTCACAACCATACAGGGCCATGTCAGATCAGGAACAGCAGAGCCACAGCACGTACACAGAGCCAGACAGACATTTCCATGAGCATCTTGGCCTGCCTCACCTCACTCCAGCAAGCAGGGAGAGCCAGTTCAGGGACTGGGACGGGTAAGAAAGGCATCTGCCTGCTGCCCCATCTTCCCTCTGATGGGGGTGGGGCCTGGAGGGAGGCACTATGGCTGTCTCTAACTCAGTGCCTCTCCTTGAAAAGAGCCTCTTTCTCTTCCACAAGCCTAAGCCAACAAGCCAATTAAACCCTGAGAAAGCAGAATCGACCCGCAGGCTACAGAATGACATTGATCTGTTCTGCTAGTACCCAGGAGCCATGGCTGCTTCTTCGTGTGCCTGGAGCTTCTCTATTGCCATCACCCTCTGAGCAATGAACCATCCTCCCACCCCCATCTCTATCCTACCCAACCCACCCCCAAACACCCTGTCTCGCTGCCTATCCCCTCTCTATTTCTCAGGGAAAATCTCTCTGCTTTCTCTGGGGTATGCTTGATGCCATCTGCTCAGACCTATCCGACGGGTTGTAAATGGTATCCCTGAGCATGGAGAGGACACCAAGGCAATCAGCACCCTAGCCAGGCCTCCCGGGTCACCCTGCATCATAAGTGCAGATGAGGTGGCCCTGCAGAGCCTCCATCCTCTGGGTGACCTCTTTCCATCTCAGTGAACCAGGGAAGGGGGCACGATTCTTGTCTCTATTTTACAGGTGCTTACATGTAAGGTCTCAGAGCATTCAGCTCCCCAAGCGTTTTCAGGGAGTGTCTCCCACACAGAGCACAGGGCAGTGGTCAAACAAGGCTTAGGGAATCTTCTCTGGTAAATATAAATAGAGAATGACTTGCAATTACCATATCAATTATTTATGGGCAAATGGGGACTTCTAAGAGATTTTCAAAATAGTTTATTGCTTTAAATAGGTTAAGTACCTTTGGCAGCCTCATTTCCATTAGTCACTGCTGGGAAATCCTGTTTTCAGGGGGTAGTGCAGAAGTAATCTTCAGCCTGGTCCTTTCCAGTCAGAGGTTGATGAATGTGGTTTGGGTACTTCCCTGCTTGCACTGGGCTGGCAGGGGACAAATGCAGACCTGCTCTGCAGAGGAGATGAGCTCCCAGAGAAGAGTGAAGGAGCCAGTGCCTTGCCATGGCTGTAAAACACCAGGTGCAGCCAGAGACCAGAGTGATACACGGGAGGGCATGTGTAGGATTTGCCTGGGCAGAGGAGACAGAGGGCAGATCCATGAGGGGAAGAGCCTGAGCAAAGGCTTATGACCAAGATTGAATATGGTCCATACAATGCCTGCTCTCCACAGGTCACCTCTGTCCCCTTCTCCCTCATCATCCATCCTCCCAACAGAGCAGAATGACCCCTTTCCCAGTAGGGCAGAGCCTGTTCCACAAACACCTGGGGTCCAGAATCCCTGGCTGCTAGCACATTCTCTTTTGGGGCTGACCCAGATCTTCCTTGCTGCAGCAGGCAGGGGACACTCAGGACAGCATGGAGAGAGACACCCAGGCAATCAGCACCCCAGCCAGGCCTCTCGGGTCACCAAGGCCCTTGGCATGGTCACGCAAGGAGGCTGAGCTCCCTCTGCAACCTGGCCAGCTGTGGGTTCCTGGAATGTTTGCTCAAGCTGCCATCATGAGCACATAGATTTCAAAGCAATTATGAAAGCTAGAGGAACAAGAAGCAGTGCAATCATTTGTTAGCAGCAAATTACACTAAATTATTTTAGCAAATGAGGCAAAATGTAGTTCAGTGGCTGGCAGAGACCCATGTCCATGCATCCTGCCAGCACCCCAAGACTAGGGATCATAGTCTGCAGAAACTGTTTAGGAGAGAATATTGAAGCACAAGAGGCAGGATGGGAGTCTGACGGCCTGTGAATTATGGGGCTAGGTAGGTAAACCCTGGCTAGATAAAATTTGAGCCTGAGGAAGGACAAGAGGCCAGAGACCCTGCAGGAGGTGAGTGGGGGCAGTGGTAGAGGAGAGGGGCTCTGCTCTGATGACTCTGGATGCGGCAGGTCTGCAGCACAGTAGAGGCCCCAGGACGTCCTGGAGCAGAAGCAAATTTGAGACAGGGAGGGAAGAAAGCAGGAAGAGTGTGAAAGCTGCTTCTTGAGCCTGGCACACACACACAGACTGAGTGCTGCCAGGAGAAGGACAGATGGCCCTCACCTCATGGAGAACATGGTGCTAGAGGGAAGGTGGGAGGGAGCCAGAACCAGCCACTGGCTGTGCACATCTGGAGGACTGGGGGTGACAAAAGAGAGAGACACAGGGAGAAAGGGGGGAGGGCCCCTCATTTTCTATACTGAACTGAAAAGGACTGAGCCATTGTCCAAGCTATCCTTCCTCACTCTACCAGAGCCTACGTACCTGGTCTGACCAAGGGATGGGACTCAGGGTTCCTGCTCTCTCCTGGGCCGGACAACACAGGGAACGCTCCCCCTCCCCCCGCTTCTCCAATCTAACCATGATCTTGTCCCTCAACCTTTCTTGCACCTGTATTTTCTGTGCATCCTTTAGTGAGAAAACAAACACCTCTTGTGTCCTCAGCCTTTCCCCAGCATCTGAGCAGCAAATCTGATAGAACAGTAGTACTATCAGATATTGATTCAGTGATCATTTAGAAGAGCTGGCTTATCTCAGGTGCCTGGTCTCAAAGATCTCTCCTCAGGGTTGTCCTCTGAATCTTATTTTACATTAACTTGTAAGGCTGGCTAGAGCCCCTGGTGTGTGCACATGAAATATTTAGCAATGATCTCAACCAACTGCACCAGAACTTCTAGGGAGGGAGACCAGGTACCTCTATTCTTAAAAGCCTCCTAAGTGATTCTAATGTGCAGCCAGGGTTAAAAACCACTGGATTAATGGGACCCAGAGCAGTATCACTAGGAGCATAACACTCAGGATCAAGGAGGTGAGAGACTGCTCTATTATGACCTGAAATAATACAATCCATGCCAGGGCCTCACTCTAAAAAGACAGTGATGAAACAAACATGTCCAGAGGATGGCAGTGGGGGTGGAGAAATCATATCAGCTGAGGAAGGTTGAGGGGAGGGGGCTATTTTGCTGCTCAGATGCTGGGGAAAGGCTGAGGACAAAAGCCACGGGCACTCTGTTTGCCCCATGAGACCCAGGGTTTCCAGTGCTCTAACAAGCACCACCTCATTAGCAGTGAAATAATGTCATCATAATTACCCGGAGCTGGTGGAACCAAATGGCAGGTTAGGAACATCCTCAGACACAAGAGCAGATTTAACTTGCCCCGAGGCACCTACACCCAGCGAGGTGCTGATGAACCGCCTCCATCCATTATGGTCAGGTGTTCCAAGTGTAGGATGCGGGGCTCAGCACAGCCCCAGCACACGCTCAGACCACTTCATCCAGCAGGAGGCAGACACACTCCCCTCCAGGACTGGGGTCCCAGAAATGGGAAGATAGCTTCCAGGGAACGGAGGCGGCCGCTGCCACAGGCAGATGCTGAAGGGGAAAGCAGTCCAGAGTAGGTGGGAGAGGAAGAGATGGTCACAGGCCCATCCACTGCTGAGTTAGGTTCCATCCCTGACCAGCTAGGGTGGGAATTGCCAGCAGCCTTCCTACCCCGCCTAGAATCGGTTTTGCTGGTGGCCTAAATGTTCTTTGCTTGCAGGTTCTTGCTGCCACAGGGACTGGCTATAAAGGCAGCCCAAACAATTGGTAACTCTGCCAACAATTGAAATGCACAGGCCTGTGACCCCAAGTTTCCACTTAATGGGCTCCATACTGTAGAAACTCTAGCACAAGTCCACATTGTTTATATCCAAACTAGATATAAGAACTGGCAAAATATATTCCAGAACAGTAGTACCATCAGATACTATGTAACAATTTAAATAGAATGAGGAGCTCTTTGCAAGAAGCTAGACACAAAATAGAATATATTATTCTAGATACAGCTCTGGATCCCATTAATCCAGTGGTTTTTAACCCTGGCTGCACATTAGAATCACTTAGGTTTTTAAGAATAGAGGTACCTGGTGCCAATGGTTGAGATCGTTGCTAAATATTTCATGTACATGCACCAGGGCTCTAGCCAGAAGCAGAGAACTCTGAAAGAGGAAACTATAGGATTCCACTTATATGAAGTTAAAGAACAAGCACAGTGAATCTGTAGTGAAAGCAGCCAGAATAATATCTCTGGTGGGGCCACTGACTGGGAAGCATGTGTGTATGTGAGAACCTGGGCCCGCCCCTTCCCAAGCTCCAACTCCCCCTCCCACCCTGTGGGAATATGATGAAGGCCATCAGTAAGCAGACTGGGACTGACCTTGGGAGCCTGGCCAGCTCCTCCGTCAAGAAACTGCCAAAGAGAAACTGCCTGGGCTGCGAACAAGTGTAGAGAAACAGCTAGCGCTCCAATCTCCCACAGCTGTGTGCGAGCGCGGGCCTGTGCCCTTTGTTGTTCCCTACCCTCTACACAGCCGTGTGCTGCGAACCCTGTGCTGCAGACCACACTGCTCAGCCACCACCCGTGCGCACGTAGTAAACCCGTGTCTTTCACAGCTGGGCTTCCGCGTTATTTCTTTAAAATCCACAAGCAATACCCCCAGGTTTTCTCAGACCTTGGCTCTTTGCATAACAAAGGGGCTCTGGGGAACTTTCTGGATTCTAAACGTGTTTTATATCTTGACCTGGATGATGGTTGCATGGGTAGAGATACTTGTGTGAAAATTCATGGAGCTATACATTGAGAACTAGTGTCTTTTAAACACTAGATGTATGTTACACCTCATTTAAAAAGTAAAGAAACAGAAGAACTGACTTGGGTAAAGAAAAAAACAACAACGAAGGTTGCAGAATAGTATGTCTGACTTTATTTTTGTAAATGTGTAACCTGGGGAAAAGTCTGGAAGGACAGCAAACCCTTGATAGTGCTTCCCTCTGAGTAGGGGACTGGAGGTGAGGACAAGCACTTTATACATTTCTCTTTTGCTTGCATTTGGATCTGCTGCTCCCCACCCCCATCCATTCTGCTTCCTCACTTCATGTCAGCCTCCAGCTTCTCTGTGGGTTCCCTGTCCTTGGCGGCTTGGGGTTTGGCTACTTGAGGCAAACTTTGGCTCCATATCTCAGTTTAATACTTGGGCTTTGCAACAGGATATGTGGACATTGCCCCACTCAGATCAGCCATGGTCTCTGCTCATTGGCCCACAAGGATCAGCATCCCACTCAACAACTGCCTCCTGGGGTGAGCACGGTCAGGGGCCTACCCCTGAGCAGACCTCTTGGAAGGCACCATTCACGCCTGTGAATAGAAGCAGAGCACTCTGAAGGAGGAAAGAGGCAGGTAGAGAAAGACAGGGTGACTCAAGGCCCCTGGCCATGCTGTTTTCACTCCCACCAGTCTCATCGCTCATCCCTCCTTGGAGTGGTCAGATATGCTAATTGGTCTTCACAGCCTTGGTTACAAATGGTCCTGGAGTTGAATTCCAGTCACACCTCAAGCCAGGCAAATGAACCCTTGCTCTGTCCTCTTTTTAATATGGATGTGACACCTGCAGGCTACAGCTTGACGCACTGTGAGAATTATTTCTCCATTAAAATGCAGGAGTTGGAGCTTTGCCCAGAAAGGGCAGCTAAAAATACTGCTCTCTGGGTACTTGTCACAGGGAACTTAGTGGCCACCTTCCTCAGCCCCTCCTCCCCCCCGGCAAGTCTCTTACCTGCTAGGTCACTCCTAGAAGCACTTAATACAGTGTCATCTCTAAGCCTTAACCTGCCCTGTTAGAAAGGAAAAGCACTGGTAATCATACCTGTTTTACAGATGGACAAACTGATTCAGTCAGCTTGTTCTGGGCCACAAAATCGCCTAGGGAGCAAGAGTGCGCAACCTCGACTGCAGGAGAGGAAAGATAAGCCCTACTATGTGCCCAGTACTTTATAGTTTGCAGTGTCTTCTTACCCACTGCCTGTCCAACCCTCACAACAACCCTATGAAATGAACTACTGTCATCCCACCTTATTCTGGGGTTGAAGCCCAGTAACGTGAGCAAACCCGAGGTGGTGGATGGGGGAAGCAAAGGCAGAGACTCTCACGGACCTTTTGGTTCTAAACCAGTGGTGGAACTTCAAGCAAGGTGACCCTATCACTCCCGGGACCACCTACTTTATAACAAGTGCTCCAGTTAGCAAAGAATGTCACATACTTTTCAGAACAGGACTCATCCCCCTACTTAATAGGTAAGAAAATTAAGGTTCAGAAGTATGACGACTCCGTCACAGGTTAGTAGTGGAGCCAGGAACCAAATTCAAGTGTCCTGACCCTCAGCCCTGGCTCCTGCTGCCGCCCCAAGGCCTGTGGAGCTCTGGGACCAACGGGCAGGCTAGCGCTGAGATCAGTGCTCCAGGAGAAAATAACACGAGCACCCTGCAGGTGCCTGTGACCTGAACCTGGTTCTCTGGACGCCTGTCTGCCTGCCATGCTCACCCCTCCTTCTCAGTCTTCGGAGGTGGAAAGTGGTGAAAACCTCAGGCCTACTTTTCATATAAGAAAAGAAGGCCCAAGGAAGCGAACACCTTGCTCCGGGTCACAGGCCCACTGAGTCCAGTGTTGCTCAGTGGTTGAGTGTTGACCCATGAACCCAGAGGTCACTGGTTCCATTCCCTGTTAGGGCACATGGCCAGGTTTGGGCTCGATCCCCAGTGAGGGGCATGCAGGAGACAGTCGACCAATGTCTCTCTCTCATCAATGTTTCTATCTCTCCCTCTCCCTTTCTCTCCCAAAACCAATAATAATAATAATAAAATTTTATTAAAAAGAATAGCACGCAGAACTCCTTTCCTGGTACCAGCTTCTCACTGGGTCTCAGCTTCCCCATCTGCAAAATGGGGTATTAGCAGAAGCCCTAAACAAACCTGGGGTCAGAGTCTTCTTTATGGGGTGTTTTAGGAGTGAGTGGAGCCCCATACAGTAACCAAAGGGCCTTTCTACATGGCCAACTTCACTTTACCAAGAGAGAAACTGAGGCCAGGGAGGGGCGACATGGCTCCCGAGACCGAGTGCTGTAAGGATGGTGAAAGGAGGTCCAGCTGTGATGTCCAGGAAGGAATCCTTCCTGCTGAGTCCTGACCCGGCCCTATTCCATGCACTTCACAGAGAAAAAGCTTTCTACAAAGGCATTTATTTTCCCCCAAGTACCTCCCCGCCTCCCCCCAGTTTATGAAATTCCTGAGAGTCCCACATTTAAATTAGAAATCCCCATGTCTTCACTGTTGGTGAAGGGAGCTATGTCAGTGGGAGAACATCAGAAGTTCATTCTACCAGAGGCTGGGGGCTGGCCAAAGAGAGGCCAGGAAATGTCTGCCCAGCCCCAGAATAGCACCATGGTGGGGGAAGGGAGGAGGGGCTGTACCCCTGGCCGAGGCCCCAGGCATCCTTCTTGCTGGGCTCTTGGGGTCTGTTTGGTCTTGCCTGACTGCCCACCTGCTCACTCTGAAAAGACACTTTGGGGACATCAGCTTCTCACCAGTTAGAGTGAGAGGTTCCATCCCTCTCTCCAGGTTTCTACCCACCTCCTGCCACTCTGAGTAAGAACCAGAGATGGGATGGGGTGAGGTACCTAGGTAGCTGGGGGTACAGCAGGGAGAAGGCAGGAGTCCCTCTCATGAACTGCTATTTCCTCACAGGGTTGCAGCTAAAGGACAAGTCCTTGAGGAAGCAGCTTGTCTTCTCAGGGAGGGTTCCCCACACCTAACACAGTGCCAACCCCCATGGTGCTCAGTGAACATTACTTGAATGAATAAGCAAAAGGCAGAAAAGCAGAGGAACAGAAGCTGATCCCCAGGACCCAGTGTGACCAGCACGTGCTTCCCGCGGGGATGGTGGGCAGAGGGGGGCTCACAGGGCACAGACCAGGGGGACCTTGTACGTGTTCCAGCACGTGCACCTGTGCCTCTGCATGCCTGGGAGGGGACCTGTGTTCACTCAGTGGAGGAGGGAAAAGCCGGCCCTGGGGCCAGCGTGGGAGAAAGCAAGAGGAGACACCGCTAGACTCAAGGCGATACTGAGGCTACAGTGCCCCATCTGAGGATACGGATTACAGGCAGGTGGGAGGAAGTCTGAGAAGTGAGAGCTAGTGTATCAGGGCCACTGGAAAAACAAGGTGAGGAGTGACTATGTATCGTGTCTTTGGAGAAACAAGTCAGAGGGTCAGTCTGAAAGCTGAGTGCTCTAGAGAAAAAGGCAGCCAGATGGTCCATGTAGCGTATCCATTGGAGAAACAAGGTGGTGGGGTCTGTGTATTGTGTCCATAAGAAATAAGGCAGCAGGATGACTTGGGAGTCGTGTCCATTGGAGAAATGAGGCTGTAAGTGGTCTTGTATCGCATCCTCCGCAGAATGAGTAGATTCGCCAGGATGGGAGCCATCTGTTGGGGGCAAGGAAGCCCGAGCCCAGGGCTCACACAGAGGCCCCAGTGCAGGCAGAGGGGGGAGCCCAAGGCAAGGGCAGCAGCTCCCTGATCCTTTGGTCAGGCTATTTCTGGTCCATCACCTAAATTTCATGATGGGAAGAAAAAAAGGGGGGAAGGAGCATTAAGTGCCTGAGTTCTACTCTTGGGAGAGTGCCAGAAGCCCAGGCACATGGTCACATTCTTCAGAGCGGGCAGTGTGTGTGGGAGTGGCCAGAGTTCCAGCTAGCAGTCCCCAGCACTAAGCGCTTGCCCCACGGCCCAGAAAGACACAAACACCGGAGCTGGGCATCAGACAGACCACCGGGGCGCCTGAGGGAGACTGCTTGGTCCTCACCAATCCCCATGGGTCCACTCAACTCAAACACTTCCCTCCCACTGGCCCCTCTGCCTGGCACACTTTTCCCTTCCCATCTCTTCTGTCCGCCAGCAGGAAACCCTTTCCAGCTTCTCTTCCCCACGCCACTATCCCTAGCAGCCATGCTGTGGGAAACCTTCCTCCCCCTTGTCTCCATGTAGAGGGCACCTCGTGGATTCATAGCCCTGGCCTCACTCTCCTCCTGGCCTGAATGGAGAGTTTAGAAGGAGGACAGGGACATGTGTGACCCCACCCTTCCCTCTCCCATTCTTTGCGGGTCTGTCTGTCCCGGAAAATAGCTCTCCTCCTGTGGACTGCCCCGTGCTTGCCCAGCAAGTCCAGAGCCTGGGACCCAGAGGAAAGCTCAATGAAGGGATGAGCATCCAGGAATTCCTAACAGGGACACCAAGGTGACTTGAAAAAACTCTAAGGCTCCATAACCTTTGGCAACCAACCTTGATTTTCTAGGTGGAAGCCACTCAGGTCTGTAATAAGCAGTTAGATAGACATGAGCAGAGCAAGGACAATAGGCCAGGTATAGGTCACCAGGGTGGTGCCTAGCAAAGGACAATTGTAGGGTGGGACCTCGCCCCCAGGGTGACTTCTCCTCCCCTAGCATATGGCTGGTTATGGAGTTTGGATCCCGTAACCTTTCCTCCCTAGAGATAACATCTAGGCCTCAGTTGGATTTCAGTTCCAGGCCCAGATAAGCAACAAAACCAGCTATGGCTGACCTCAGGACCAGCTGCATTGGATAATGACCCCCTGCCCTGACCACCACCAGCCAATCAGTGGAGACCTAGACCCTGAAAGGACACCTGGAAAGCTGCTGAATACTCTATTAAGATTTTCCCCTGGGACCCCCCCTAAACTCTCCATCCTTAAAACCCTTAGGATGGAGGACCCAGTGTGCTCTCCCTTCTGAGAACATGCCCTTGCCTTTTTTTCCCTCTCCCCCTCGTTTTCTCTCCTCCCTCTCCCCTTTCCTTCTCCCTCCCAGCGCCAGGCACTTTACCATTTGCTTCCTCACTCCCAAGCTCCAAGGGCCCTTCCTTTACCTCTATAACTTGTTTATTAAGTGCATTTCTTTTAGAATTACTTTTTTACCTCTATGATTTACTAAATAAATGTTCTCTTACAGCTGGGTCTTGGCTCTGAATTCTCTCCTAGCCAGAACCCAAGTACCGAGGTTGCTGGACCCAGGTTTGGTCTGACCCCACGCTTCAGAGGGCAGAGTAACCAAGGTCCCAGCAGCTCTACTAGGGGGTGCGAGGGGAGTGGAGGCTGCTCTTCTGGGGAGCAGGTCACCAGCAAGGGGTGTAATCACTCCCCCATGACCCTCCGTGCCTCCTACACACAAGTGCACAGACACACACAATCTCAAGTACCACGTGTCATTACCTTCTTTGTTTTCAGAGTGTTTTAGAGGCCTCAGGACTGCAAAAAAGGAAGAAGCACATAGTTAGGAGGAACTGTGGAAAGTTGTGTTGTAGAGAGATAGAAGGACTGGGAGGAGGAGGCAGGAGAGCGGGGGAAACATCATAGCACCAAGGAAGGGGGCCTAGGCTGCTGTCCCAAGTCCCAGCTCCACTCTGTGGCTTGTCACTCCCATCTCTAGGCCTCGGTTTTCTGCATCAGTCGAATGAGAACAACTACCTGCCCTCCAGTGAGATAGAGATGTGGTATCTACTCCACAAACACAGTGAAGTAAGGAGCAAGAGAGGCTGCGGATGTCCCCGGAAGTCCCCAGGACCATGTGGAACAGACACTGACCAAATCTCTAAGCCACCAGCTCCTGCTCTCACTTCTTTCAACTCCATCTGCCTCTGAGCATGAAAAAAGGAGGCCTGATCCCAGAGCCATCTCCACACCCGGACACCAAAGGCAGATAATTAATTGGCATAATTTATAGCAGTCCCAGGTGTCCATTTCTTGCCCTTCGTTCTGTGGGTGTGGGGAGGGAACTGGTGTCAACTAGCATCATCCCAGATGGCTCAGCAGGAACCTGCCTTTCCCAGCCCAGGAGCCAGAAGGGAAGGCAATGAGGGCACCATGGCCACGGGACACCAGCACGTTGGCACCCACCCCACGCTGGGCTCCCAGCTTGTGTCCCCACAGCACCAGGACCTTTGCAAACCTCTTTCCTATCCTGTCACTTCAGAGACCTCCAAAACCAGCTTCGGGTGCCATCAGGGCAAGGGCAGGATGACATTTACAGATGGGAAACGGAAGCCCAAAGGAGCAAAGTTACCAGAGTTACTTAACCTGTATCCAGAATGGGACTATCTTACACTATCTGCCTAGTAACAGGACTCCAAGGTATTGAGCACTT
The DNA here is from genome assembly GCF_000147115.1 of Myotis lucifugus. Lineage (NCBI taxonomy): Eukaryota > Metazoa > Chordata > Mammalia > Chiroptera > Vespertilionidae > Myotis > Myotis lucifugus. Next base: position 4,665,859 of record NW_005871089.1, on the reverse strand, counting down.
CCTAGGTACCAGGTATGATAGTAGGCCATTTATAGACATTACCTCATCTAATCAAACCCACACACCCAATGAAGGGAGGCAGTTCTTATGAGAAAACTGAGACTCAAAGATGAGGAGGTCAAGGCCCAGAGAAGCAAAGCTCAAGGCCACTCAGCTTATATGAGCAGGAGCTGGAACTGAAACTCAGGCTGCTCTATCTCCCTCCCCTAGGAATCCACCAGACTCCACAGTGCAGGGTCTCTAAGGGTGGGACTGGCTGGCAGATGGGTAAAGGTAGGCAGGTGAGGTGAAGCAGCACCTGGAAAGGAATCAGGGGAGAGCTACCTCCAAGCCTAATGCTGAGCAGAGATCAGACTCACATGGGTGGTGAGGCCTCAGTTCACAGGACACGCTTCATTCAACCTCAAGCAAATATGGCTCCTCCAGGTCCTGAAGACCTCTCCCCTGTCCCTGTGTCCTTTTCTCAGCCAATAAGACCAGCTACAAGCTTAGACTTACCAGTCTTAGGTCCTTCTCCATCCCCATCCTGGTCCTCAGCTCCTGGAAGAGCAAACAAAAACTTTCTCAACCCCATTTCCATCATTGCACTTCCCCACCTGGGGGTGCAGAAGGCAGGTAAATGGGGAACAGGCCTGACCCATGGCCAAGTGTTGGATACGGAGTCAGAACTTGAGAGCAAGTATCACAGAGCAGAGCCCTGGGGCAGGATAAAGGGCTTCCAGCCACTCATCTTGCCAAGAACCAGCTACTCACCTTCACCAATCCACTGAACCCATCATCTACCCATCCATTCACCTACCAATCCAGTCAATCACCACCCTCCAACATGTATACCTACCCATCTATCGGTCCACTCATCCTTCCACCAGCCCACCCAGGCACTGCTGCACAAGCATCACCTATCTGTCAACTGACCAGCCTCTTCCCCATTCACATATTCACTGTCCTTCCTGACACCGAGTCATCTTTATCTCTCACCATTACTTTCATGTTTACCCAAGAAAACCTCTGTTAACCTCTGTACCACCAACCAGGGTCAACT
>NW_005871089.1:4660524-4662419 GCF_000147115.1 Myotis lucifugus | reverse complement strand
CACTCTAAATGTTAGTTACTAAAGTTTATGTAAAGATCTTTGTCTTTGGTGGGGTAAACATTCTCCCTGCAATTACATTTGACTGACAAGCCCTTTTGCACAGCGCGGCAAATATCCATTTCAGCCCAGTGTGCAAATTGCCAGGAAGCCCACCGATCCGTCAAGGTCTCTCAACTCTCACCAGTCCCAGGAGACTTCTCTTGACCACTCCAGTCAATCTCACTATCTGATAGTTTTTACTCTTTCCTACAAACACACCAGAAAATATGCTGTTCTTTAATAAGCCAAGGAGACCCCTCAGAACATCCAAAAGCCTGGGGCAGTGACTTCTCCACAAAGATCACCAGCCCAGGGGGTCCCCAGGAATAGGGTGGGGTCCATCTTGGGTGGGTGGGCAGAGGGAACACAGCCTTGACAGAAGGAAACACCTGAAAGAGAAGGAGGAGTGAGCCTGAATGCCTAGAAGACAAGTGAAGGCCTTGGAAGGTCCAGGTCCGCCTGTGAGAAGAGACAGGAATAAGTCAGTGAATTCTGAGGCTTGTGCAGAAACTGAAGCCCAGGTGCAGATCGGGACATGGGTGGGCTGGGGGGTTGAGTGGAAGTCATAGGAAGAAAAACAGGGCATAACCTGCTGTCCTGACCCAGATTCGTGGGGAGGCCCCTGGAAAGGTCAGTTGGCTCATGGGGAGGAACTGAGGAGCCAGACTGAGATCCAAACACAGACGGAGACGGCTTCCCTTGGCCTGAGCCTGCTTCACATCTCCAGGCACAAGGGATGCCCACGAAGGTGGGCATTCAAGGAAGAGAAAGGGTGTCTGTGCTAGGACCCCCCAAACCAGAGATTGTGGCATCAACCTAGTATTTGACCACATAGGAGCAGCAGAGAGAGCCCCAGCCATTCTGACTGCTGCCTGGGTTGTGAGCGCAATTATAGAAGAGCTGACATTGATGCGTTGCTGGGGCTGACCACCTGTAGAAGCCCAGCTGTCTCTCAGGGTCTCAGAATCAAATGGCACCCATGGACGCAGCAAAGCCTTCCCATCAGCCAGAGAAGTTCCCATAAGAAAACACTTCCTCGCCAGGTGCTGGGACCATGCCTTGGAGCTGCCCCAGAACTCCCAACCACACCTCATATTCCAGGCAAGTACTTGGTTCCCTGTATAAGAAGCATAAGTGCCACCTAAGGTGCTGCTAGGATAGTAAACATTACAAATGCCTTGTACCAGTTCATTAAGGCAAGTCCCTTAAGGACTTCTTGGGAGAGAATTTGAGACACCTAAAATGTATGAAAATGGTTTTTCAAGTCTTCTGAACATTCAAACCTATCTAAATTCCAGCCCAGCATCTAGAAAAGAGGGGGTGGCTCCTCCATCCTCCCCAGCAGTTCATCAGTCCCCTACCTGTGATGGTGACGGAGCCATGAGCGTCCTGCTGCAGCACGGGGTTGCGCACCAGGCAGCTGTAGGTGCCATTAGCACCCAGCACCACTCTCAGAACACTGCGCACGTCAAACAAACCCTGCTCATTGGCCATCTGCGATGTGGTCACATTGCCCGACAAAGGCACACCCTGCCCATCCTGCCAGAACACCTCGGCCTCAGGGTAGCCCTGGTAGCTGGAGCACATGATGGTCACTATATCCCCAGGCTGCAGGTCCTTGTTGGGCTCCAAGGTCATGCTGGGCTTCGAGTAGGGGGCTTGAGGGAGGCAAAAGGTAGAGGTCAAGATAAGGCAAGGACAGAGGGGGCACAGTGGAGGAACAGGGTGCCTGGGGCTGTAACAGGGGTCAGCACTGGGCAGTGGGTGAGGAGCTAGGGAAGTGAGAGGGGTGACTCAGGGGGAGGGCGTCCCCCTTCTGGTGCTCACCTGCCACCTGCAGGGCTGACCGCAGCGCT
>NW_005871089.1:4629353-4659275 GCF_000147115.1 Myotis lucifugus | reverse complement strand
CTGCCCTGGTTCCCTGCCCTGCGTGAAGCTGTGCACCAGCTGTTTTGGTGTCTGTCAGCTGCCAGATGAAGAATTGAGCTGCTCCAGGCTGAAGCCGGGCTCCGGTGAGAAGGAGCAGCGCAGTGTAGCATCCGGTGCCCCAGCAGGGCCACCACAGGGTCTTCGGGGACCTGGACCCTCTACCGCGCCTGAAGGCGAGGTTGGAGGAGCAGGGTAGTGAGGAGGGGTAGCAACACTCCATGCTACCACCCTGCAGCCTCCCACACCTCCTCCCCAATCAACCCCAGGCCCCGTTCCACTTTCCCATTTTCTCCCCACACCCAAAAGCAGATCGAGCCTCAGGACTCCCAGACATAGAGTCTCCCTCATCTTCTGACAGAAATCATAGCAGGTTGGCCTTGGTCTGACAAGGTCCATTCTCGGGGCCAGACTTGGGCTGCCTCTGGCCCTAGCAAACCTCTCCTCCCAGCTGGGACTCATTTCCCTCCCCTTTCCTTCATCCCTGCTGAGAGCTGAATGCTTCTCCATCCTTCCAGAAGTCTCCAGGGCCCTGAGTCAGGAGATCTAGAGAGCAGAGAAGCCTGTTACCATCGCCCTCACCCCTTAGCACTACCCACCCTGCTTTTTTCTTTTCTTAAATAAACATGATTAGTGGGGACCTGTATCTCCAAGGCGGGGCCTGGGGGCAGAGTCGGTGGGGCAGGGTGGTCAGGTGGGTGGAGACACGCTGGGCCTCTCTAGTCCCCTTCTCCTTCAGGGTTAATCCCAAGCCCCATCCACCTGTTCTCTGAGGCCTGAGACCTAAAGTAAGTTTACTGGCTGCAATCCTCATTCAATCAACACAAATACAGTAAGCTCCTAGTATCTGCCAAGTGTAAGAGTTAGGAATGTAAGAGAATGGGACCAGTCACACCTATTCAGAGCTGACATTTTAATAGAAGAGAGGAACACACTAGCACACAAATCCTTATTAGCATGTGATTAGGAATAGGAAGGAAGAAAACATGTCAATGAATTAGAAAGTACAGTGGTAGCTTTTCAAACAACTGGCAGGTACTTAACAGCTATCTATTCTGGTTTCATTTTCCCATGAGAATATCTATAATAATAAAAGTGTAATATGCTAATTAGACCAGACACCCAAACGACCTTCTGGATGTCATTCCGGACGTCCTTCTGGATGAAGCCACAGTGGCAGGGGCCAAGGCAGAGGCAGTTAGGGGCAATCAGGCAGGCAGGCGAGCAGTTAGGGACATCGGGCAGGCAGGCAGAGTGGTTAGAGGTGATCAGGCAGGTGAGCAGTTAGGAGCCAGTGGTCCCAGATTGCGAGAGAGATGTCCCAGATTGCGAGAGGGTGCAGGCCGGGCTGAGAGACCCCCATCCCCTGCATGAATTTCGTGCACCAGGCCTCTAGTATTATCTTTATAAATTAGAAAGGGGAGTCTAAAAAAGTATGCACTGTAGTGTTATTAGTGGTTTTCTCTGGATGAGAAAGGATCACAAGTGCTTTTTTCTTTTCTTAAATAAACATGATTAACTTGCACAGAAAGAAAAAAGTGCCCATACTTTTAAATATGGTAGTGAGGCACATTCTTAGAGCTATTAAGCTGAGATTTAAAGGAAATGAAAAAGAGCCTGACACACCGGAGCCCCACTAAAGCAATCCTGTTCTGTAGGGTAAACCCCTGCATAACAGTTCTTCCACTGTACTCATAGCCAGACCTTAGCCAGTCAGCGTAAGTGTCAATCCCTCCCACAGACATGCTAATAGAAATCAGGGCTCAACTACAGAGAAGGGCACACACAATCCACACAATGGACACACCTGGAGCACCTGGCTCAGGTGACCACAGAGAATGTGCCACTGGGCCCCACAGGACACCTACTACATAGACCACTCTACCAAGACCAGAAGCATAGCAGCTCTACCTAATAAATAGAAACCAACACAGGGAGCCGTCCAAAATAAGGATACAAAGAAACAATCCCAAATGAAATAACAGACCAAAACTCTAGAAAAAGAACTAAACACAATGGAGACAAGCAATCTACCAGATGCAGAATTCAAAACACTGGTTATAAGGATGGTCAATGATCTCAGTAATGACTTCAACAAAGAAATAAGAGACATAAAAATGAAGATAGAAAACATAAAGCAGTTAGAAATGAAGAATACACTAACTGAAATGAAGAATATGTTAAAGGGGCCGAAACCGGTTTGTCTCAGTGGATAGAGCATCGGCCTGCGGACTGAAAGGTCCCAGGTTCGATTCCGGTCAGGGGCATGTACCTGGGTTGCGGGCATATCCCCAGTGGGAGATGTGCAGGAGGCGGCTGATCGATGTTTCTCTCTCATCAATGTTTCTAACTCTCTATCTCTCTCCCTTCCTCTCTGTGAAAAATCAATAAAATATATTTTTTTAAAAAAAGAACATATTAAAGGGAATCAACAGTAGAGTAGAAGAAGCAGAGAATCAAATCAGCAATTTGGAAGATAAAGTAGCAGAAAGAAAATAGCAAAAGGAAAAAAGAATTTAAAAAATTAGGATAGTTTAAGGGACCTCTGGGACAACATCAAATGTATCAACATCCACAGCAGAGAGGTCCCAGACGGAAAAGAGAGGAAGCAATGACAGAAAAAATTCCCTAACTGGAGAAGGAAATAGACATACAAGACTAGGAAGCGCAGAGAGTCTCAAATAGGCCGACACCAAAGCCCATCATAATTAAAATCCCAAAGGTTAACGACAAAGAGAAAATCTTAAGAGCAGCAAGAAAAAAAACAGAGAGTTACTTACAAGGGAGCTTCCATAAGTCTGTCAGCTGATTTCTCAACAGAAACTTTGCAGGCCTGAAGGAATTGGCACAAAATATTCAAAGTGATGAAAAACAAGAACCTAAAACCAAGATTACTCTACCCAGCAAAGCTATCACTTAGAATCAAAGGATAAAGAGCTCCCCAGACAAGAAAAGCTAACAGAGTTCATCACCACCAAACCAATATTACATGAAATATTAAAGGGCCTTCATGAAGAAAAAAAGATCAAAAGTATGAATGATAAGCCCTAGCCGGTTTTTCTCAGTGGTTAGAGCATCAGCCTGCGGACTGAAGGTCACAGATTCAATTCCAGTCAAGGGCATGTACCTTGGTTGCAGACTCCATCCCCAGTCCCCATCAGGGTGAGTACAGGAGGCAACCAATTGATGTGTCTCTCTCACATTGATGTTTCTCTCTGTTTTTCTCCTCTTCCCTTCCACTCTCTCTAAAAAATCAATGGAAAAAATATCCTTAGGAGAAGATTAACAACAAAAAGCATGAATAATAATATGGCAATAACTACATATCTATCAACAATTACTTTAAATATAAATGTATTAAATGCTTCAATGATAAGACATAGGGTGGCTGAATAGATAAGAAAACAAGACCCTCGCCCTGGCTGGTGAGCTCAGTGGTTAGAGCATTGGCCCATGTCCCAAAGGGTTGCAGGTTCGATCCCCATTCCTGGTCAGGGCACATGTCTAGCTCACATCGATGTTTTGTTTTCTCTCTCTCCCCCTCCCTCCCTCCATCCTACCCTCTCTAAAATTCAATGGAAAAAATATCCTCAGGTGAGGATTAACACAAAAAAAAAGAAAGAAAAGAAAAAAAGACCCTTATATATGCTGCCTACAAGAAACTTACTTCAGATCAAAAGACACACACACATTGAAAGAAGAGATAGAAAAAGATATTTCATGAAAATGGAATTGAAATTAAAAAGCTGGGGTAGCAATACTTATACCAGACAAAATAGACGTTAAAACAAAGGCTCTAACAAAAGACAAAGAAGGACCCAGCAATTCCACTTTTGGGTATTTATCCGAAGAGATCGAAAACACTAATTCAAAAAGACATATGCACCCCTATGTTCATTGCAGCATTATTAACAACTAGGGGCCCAGTGCACAAATTAGTGCACCTTGAAAGGAACTGTGGGCCGCGAGGCTGCAGTGGGCATAGGGGCGGGTCTTGGCCCATCCTCTGCGCCCTTATGGTGTTAGAAGTGTACTAGATTTACGGGGGTGATCACCTTATAAGTTATATTAATGTCTAATCACTATGTTGTACACCTGAAACTATTATGATATTGTATATCAACTGTAATTGAAAAATAAAAAATTACTCCAAAAAATAAAATTTTAAAAAAATGATAAAGAGCCTGATATACAAAGAGCTACACAGAGGCAATAGCAGGTGCGAAGGCCCTGAGTCAAGGTCCAGGTTACTATGTGATAATATCAGGAAGCTGTCGGTATGGCCACAGCATTTGGATGGGAGAGCTTTGTGGGCCTGAAAGGAATTTAGGGAAGTCATTTGGAGAGTTTTAATCGGGTATAATCTGGGTAACAATGCTTCAAATTCACTCTGGCTCTTCAGTGGTCCCTGTAAGAAGTGATGATGGTTTAGCTTCAGAGGGTGGCAGTGGCTATGAAAAAAGGAGACAGATTGAAGGTTTATTTAGGAGGGAGGACGAACAGGGCTTGCTGATAGAGTCTAGGTGAGGGAACACAGGAGCATGGATCTCATCAGCCCAGGTCAACTCCATCCCCCAAAGCAGGGCCCAGGCATAGCCAGAGACAAACCCCCTGCCCCACCCCTGCCCTCCATCCTATGGATGTACCCTGTAGCCGCCCTACTTTATCACTTCTGTCTCCATTCCAATTCTTCTTTTAGAGTCCTGGAAAATTAGGAAAAGATCCCCAATAGCCTTTTGGGAAGGTGTGCCCCTACCCTGACATTGCCATTCCTGGGTCATAGTTCAATTAAGTGTGTGCTTTCGGTACCAGCAAAACAGGCACACTAAAAAAGTGTGAAAATCAGTCTTAACACATAATTTACTAAATACAGTATGAAAGGTTTCTTGAATATAGAAAAATAATATTTTTGTAAGAAAATATTATAAACAACTATATGCCAACAAATTGGACAATCTGGAATGAATGGATAAATACCTAGAAGCATACAATCTTCCAAAACTGAATCAGAGAGAATCTGAATAGACAGATTACAACTAGTGAAATTAAAATAGTAATAAAATAAAAAAAACTCCCAACAAACAAAAGTCCCGGACTGGATGGCTTCACAGGTGACTTTTGCCAAACATTCAAAGAAGAACTAACACCTATCCTTCTCAAACTATTCCAAAATATTCGAGAAGAGGGAAAACTCTGAAGCTCATTTTATGAGGCCAGTATTATCCTAATTTCAAAACCAGATAAGAAAGAAAATTATAAGCCAATATCTCTGATGAACATAGATGCTAAAATCATTAACAACATATTAGCAAATCAGATCCAGCAATACATTTAAAAGATCATACAACATGATCAAGTGGGATTTATTCTGGGGATGTAAGGCTGGTACAATATTCACAAATCAACAAATGTAATGCCTCACATAAACAAAATAAAAGATAAAAACCATATGATCATATAAATAGAGGCAGAAAAAACATTTGTTGAAATCCAGCACCCAGCCCTAACCGGTTTGGCTCAGTGGATAGAGCATCGGCCTGTGGACTGAAGGGTCCCCGGTTTGATTCTGGTCAAGGGCATGTATCTTGGTTGCGGGCATATCCCCCAGTAGGGGGTATGCAGGAGGCAGCTGTTCGATGTTTCTAACTCTCTATCCCTCTCCTTTCCTCTCTGTAAAAAATCAATAAAATATATTTTTTTAAAAATCTAGTACCCATTTATGGTAAATAAATAAATAAATATATATATATTCAGCAAAGCAGGAATAGCAGGACCGTACATCAACATAATAAAGGCCATATGTGAAAAACCTATAGCCAACATCATATTCAATGGGAAAAACTACAAATATTCCCCTTAAGATTGGGAAGAAGACAGAGATGTCTCCTTTCTCCATTCTTATTCAACACTAGAGGCCCGATGCACGAAATTCGTGGATGGGGTGGGGGGTCCCCTCAGCCCAGACTGCACCCTCTCCAATCCGGGACCCCTCAGGGAATGTCCAACTGCCCGTTTGGGCCCGGGATTGGGCCTAAACTGGCAGTCGGACATCCCTCTCACAATCCTGGACTGCTGGCTCCTAATCACTCACCTGCCTGCCTGCCTGGTCGCCCCTAACTGCCACCCCCCCTGCCGGCCTGGTCGTTCATAACTGCCCCCTTCCTCCCGCCCCCCTCGCCCGCCTGGTGGCCCTACGCAGCCTGCTGTTCAGTCATTAGGTCATCCCTCACTAACCCCCTTACCAGCCTGGTCGCCCCACACAGCCTGCTTGTTCAGTCGTTTGGTCATCCCTCACTAACCCCCCTGCCGGCCTGGTCGCCCCACACAGCCTGCTTGTTCAGTCGTTTGGTCATCCCTCACTAACCCCCCTGCCGGCCTGGTCGCCCCACACAGCCTGCTTGTTCAGTCATTTGGTCATCCCTCACTAACCCCCCTGCCGGCCTGGTTGCCCCACACAGCCTGCTTGTTCAGTCATTTGGTCATCCCTCACTAACCCCCTTACCAGCCTGGTCGCCCCACACAGCCTGCTTGTTCAGTCGTTTGGTCATCCCTCACTAACCCCCCTGCCGGCCTGGCCACCCCATGCAGCCTGCTTGTTCAGTCGTTTGGTCATCCCTCACTAACCCCTCTGCCATCCTGGTTGTAGGCAGCCATCTTGTGAAGGTGCCAGGGTTAATTTGCATATTACCTCTTTATTATATAGGATTTATTATATAGGATAGTGCTGGAAGTCCTAGCCATAGTGATCAGACAAGAAGAAATAAAAGACATTCAAATTGGAAAGGAAGAAGTATAACTGTCATTATTTGCAGATGATACATTACTGTATATAGAGAACCTTAAAGATCCCACACACAAAAACTACTAAAACTAAAAAATAAATTCTGCAAAGTAGCAGGATACAAAATAAACATCCAGAAATCAGTTGCATTTTTGTACACCAATAATGAACTATCAGAAAGAGAAACTAAGAAAACAATTTCATTCAAAATTGCTCCAAAAAAAATAAAATACCTAGGAATAAATTTAACCAAGGATGTAAAAGACCTGTACTCAAAGAATTATAACACACTGAAGAACAAAATTGAAGAAGATACAAATACCAGTAAGTGGAAGCATATACCATGTTCATGGATAGGAAGAATTAACATCATTAAAAAGTCCATACTACCCAAAGCAATCTACAGATTCAATGCAATTCCTATCAAGATACCAATGGCATATTTCACAGAACTAAAACAAATATTCCAAAAACTTACATGGAACCACAAAAGACCTCAAATTGCCACAGCAATCTTGAGAAAAAAGAACAAAGTTAGAGGAATCTCGCTACCTGATATCAAACTATACAAGACCAAAGTAATCAAAACAGTATGGTATTGGCATATTGATCAATGGAACAGAATAGAGAGCCCAGAAATAAACCCATGCCTTTAGTCAATTAATATTTTACAAAGGAGGCAAAAACATACAGTGGGGTAAAGATAGTCAATTCAATAAATGGTGTTGGGAATATTGGACAGATGTGTGCAAAAAATGAAACTAGACCACTTCCTGACTCTATAACAAGAATAAACTCTAAATGGATTAAAAACTTAAATGTTAGGCTCCAAACCATAAATATCCTAGAAGAAAACATAGGCAGTAAAATCTCAGTCATTTCTTATAACAATATTTTTTCTGATATATCTCTTCGGGCAAGGGAAACAAAAGAAAAGCTAAACAAATGGGACTACATCAAACCATCAACAAAATAAAAAGACAACCCACTGAATGGAGAACATATTTTTCCATACATCCGATAAGGGCTTAATATTCTAAATTTAGAAGGAACTTATAATAAAACTCAACACCAAAAAAAAGAAAAAATCCAATTAAGAATGGGCAAAGGACCTGAATAGACACTTCTCTAAAGAAAACATACAAATGGCTAATGGATATATGAAAGCATGCTCAACAATACTAATCATCAGAGAAGTGCAAATTAAAACCACAATGAGATATCATCTCTGCACCTGTCATGTGGAGAAAAGAAAATGTAGATTGGTGCAGCCACTATGGAAAGCAGTATGGAGTTACCTCAAAAACTTAAAAATGGACCCAGTGAGTCCACTTCTGGAAATATATCCAAAGAAACCCAAAACACTAATTCGAAAGAATATATGCACCCCTATGTTCATTGCAGCATTATTTACAATAGCCAAGATTTGGAAGCAGCCCAAGTGCCCATCAGTAGATGAGTAGATAAAAAAGCTGTGGTACATTTACACAATGGAATGCTACTCAGTTGAAGAAATAAGGAAATCTTGCCTTTTTCGATAGCATGGATGGACCTGGAGAGTATTATGCTAAGTGAAATAAGTCAATCAGCGAAAGTTAAGTACCATATAATTTCACTTACATGTGAAATCTAATGAGCAAAATAAACTTAAAAAGTGGAGACAGACTCATGAATACAGAGAACATACTGACAGCTATCTGAGGGGAGGGAGTTGGAGACTGGGTGAGAAGGGTGAAAGGATTAAGGAAAGAAAAAAAGAGAAAGGCTCACAGACACAGAGAACAATAAGGTGATTGCCAGAGGGAAGGGGGTTGAGGAAAGGTAGAAGAAGGGAAAGGGGGAATAAATGGTGATGGAAGGAGACTTGACTTGGGGTGGTGAACACACAATACAGTACACAGATGATGTGTTGTAGAATTGTATACCTGAAACCTGTATAATTTTATTAACCAATGTCACCCCAATAAATTCAATTTAAAGATATATAAAGAAATAAAATAGTATGGTAATGGAAAAAAAGAACATTTTATGGAAAGAAGGAGGTATCATAATCGGTGTGCTGAGATCTCTCCCTGCAACCCCAGGTGCTCCAGGCCAGCTCTGCTACTGGAGACCAACTGGACCAGGGTGCCCTTCTTAGAGGCATTTGGGGAATGAAAGCAGCAGTGGGCAAAGATGCCTCTTTGTGACCACTAGATGGTGCCAGACACTAAGCTTTGTCTTTGTCCATGGCAGAAGAAGGTGGTCCCTCAGAGCAGAGGTACTGATCAGGATTTGAAATATAAGGTGAGAATATTGTTATGAAAGTAGTTGCCACTGTTGAATACCAACTGTGTGCCAAACAACACTGTGGGAATATTTGCATCATTTATTCAACATAGTGAATGAGCATCTATTATGTGGCTGGCACCAATCCTCTTCTTAGAGCAGAGAAAGCAAACATACAATATATCAAGTGGAGATAAATGCCAGAAGCATGAAGTAAGGTCAGGGGTGGGGAGGGATGTGCTGTTTTATACAAGGTAGCCAGGAAAGCCTTGCTGAGGAGGTGACATTGGACTTAGTAGTGCTCACAATGCCATTTTATAGAAGGGGAGATGGAGGCTAAGAAATGTAAAATAAGTTGCCTACTGGATCCTGGAGGTGGAAATGAGCATGGACAGGGGACAGGGGAGATTGGGAAGAGGTTCAATAACCCCTCCCCATCCCTGCTAGACAGAGAGGCTCCACAAACCCATGGTGGGAGTGGGAGCCCCTCCCCCACCTCCAGCCCTAAAACCACACCCCTCACCTGTGAAGAAGAACCACAGCACTCCTAGGGTAGTGGCCGCACGCACACCTGTGCCAGGGCTGCCCATCTTCTTCTGAGGCAACTGACAGCTGGGCTCTCGGTGGCGGAAGGCTTCCCCTGCCTGTGAGGAAGAGGAATTGAAGCCTTTGTCTCAAAAGGTCCTCCCCAGGCATACTCACCCCATCTCCCCTGGACCAGCTTGGGGCAAGGTTGCAACTGCCAGCTGAGAGGTCCTTCCTCCCACGCACCCACAAGGCGCTCTGCTGAGGGAATTTCCGAGAGATGCTGGCAGGAACTGAGTCACTGGGGAGGCTAAACCAGGAGAGGTGGCTGTGACCCACCCTTTCAGAACGAAGATGCAAGTAGGAAGAGGAGGCAAGTAGAGGCAAGGTCAGCCTGCTCAGGGCAAGGATGTGCTCAGATCAGCGTGGGGAGAGGAGCTGAGGTTGGAGCCAGACTTAGACATAGACTAAGAGGTCTGGCCTTTACCTTGAAGGCAGCTGGGAGCCACCAAAGATTCTGGAATTGAGGAAAGGATATGGTCCTACTTTGCTTCATAAAGATTACTCTGCAGGCATCTGCAGGACAGAAGAGACAGAGTAGATCTGGGTGAAAGAGACAGAACTGGAGGATGTGGGGACAGAGAAAGGGAGCAGTGAGGGGCCCACGGTTTTGTGTCCAGTGACCGGTGGGGTACTCACTGAGACAGAGACGGGTTCAGTGCAGGGCATGTGATGTTAGCATGGTTTGTGCAGAAACTTCCAAGAGCAAGTTCTAGAAGGCAGCTGGGTGTATGAGTGTGGGGCCAGAGAGAGGGAACATTTGCTAGTTTCATAGATATAGACTGAGTGACCAAGACAATCAGAAAGGGAAGAGGCTGACCTCTTGGGGCTGACCCCCAAGACTGGAGGCAGGACTGAGTGAGAGGTAGGCCTGTGGCCTCAGCAGGGACCCCAGACCTCCCTGGGTTCGGCCCTGCTCCCAATCTTGGCTGTGCCCAAGGTGTCTGACTTGGGCAGGCTGCTCGAACCTTGTCTGTGTCCCACCGCTGCTGCCTGATTGCTCCTGCCAAGCCATGTAGCCAGTGTCCATCTAGGCTATCCAACACGATTGCCAAGCCTATAAACAATTTCATGTTCTCATAGCCCCCAGGGGAAACAGGCTGACCTGCTTGATCCCATTTTGTAAAAGAAAAAATTAAAGCCCAGATAAGTGATTGGCGTATTAATATGATGTAATTTGACAGTTAGAACAGCTGAGAAGTATTTGGGTTCCCAACCACAACTTTCTGCCCTTCCACGGAGCAAATCTCTACATTAGCATCAGCTCCTGTCACAGGCAACTGGCTTCAACCCTTCTAATCCCAGCCAAGAACCCTCCCCCCGACCCCCACCCCCACATACCCAGAAGCGGGGCTGAGGGAGTCGCTCAGGCTGACCGGGTGCATCCTGCCAGCCCCCTTCCCAGCTGTCCGCAGTGGGGAAGCCCTGAGCAACCACTTCCTTCCCAGAGGCTTCCGGTCCAAACCTGGTGGCTCAAAGCCACCTGCTGGTCAACAGTCTCTCCCCACCCTCCCCCACCCCGCATTCATAAAGGCATCCTTGGCAAGCACCACATCCTGCCTACAAGGGCCACCATGGCCCTCAGAAAAAGCCAGCGCGCAGCTGCCATGCCAGCCTGCCCCTCCGAAGGGGACTAAGGATGAAGAAGCTTCCAGATTCCAAGTCTCCCTTCCTCACTTTCACCCCCAGACAAGCCAAGGCCTGTCTGTTCTTCCTTCCCTCACCCTCTCCCTGCTGCTCTTGCCTACAGTCTCCTACCCTGACTCCATGGCAACCCTCCTTACTGCCCCTGCTATCTCCACTCTGCCCCCAACGATAACCCCACTCTCTGCAGTGCTTCCTCTTAGGGCAACACATGAACCTGCTCATGTCCTTCCCCCGCTCAAGAGCCCCCCATGGCTCCCCATTTACTATCAAAGTTAACCCACATCCCCTGCCCAACACTCAAGACCTTTCTTAATGACTGCCACCTCTGTATAGCAAGTTAATTTCTGCCACTGGGGTTTTACTCCCCAGCGTGTCGTGGAAATGCCTGCCACCTCTGTGAATGTGGGGGATCCCGGAGCACCTGTCTCCGGACCAGACCTATCAGGACTCCCCAAGGACCCAGCTGTCCTTCCCTCCAGTGGAAGAATGAGGGGATCCCAGGGGCTTGTTCCCTTTGATTCCTTTCCTAGACTCTGGACCCAGGAAAACTCCAAATTTTGTGGCTAACCCTGGGAAGAAGACTGAGAGCCCAGAACTGAGGAGACCAGAGAATTCTGCAGCCCCCAGTGGCTCTACCACAGCAGCTGCCCCCCCACCCCCACCCCACAAGAGCAGAGGGCAGAAAGGAAAAACAAACCTAGAAGCCTGCCTGGGAACAGAAAGCCAATCACCACGTTCTGACAGATAAGCAGCCCTGCCCAGTACTTACTAGTAGAGCCCCTCTCCAGACCAAGGGCCTCCGACTGCTTTCATTTGTAGGGCCCTGCCCACCTTCTCTAAAAGGGGAATTCTCACCCCCCAGGTGAGACCTGCCCTGCAATATATGCCACCCCCTCCCCCACCCCACCCCCACCCCCCTCCAGTGAGTCACCAGCCAGCCATTCCTCCCTCCTCCTGCCCCTCCCTTCCCTAACCCAGTCCTGGCTGAATGTGGGAACTCCCAGCTCTGCCAGGAAAGACCAGAGTGCCTGGGCTTTCTGAAAGAAGCAGGAGTTAGGGCCCAGGCCACCTTTAGCCTGAGAGTACAGCAGGCGCATCCAACTCCCTGACGTGGAGCCACAGGGAAGCTCCTGAGAAATGACCCAAGATGTGACCCCCATAAAACCAAAACCAAAAACAACAAGGGCTGAGACTGGGTTCTATATCAAGATGCCCTGGGCTTGGGGGTGCCCAAGAGGGACCCCTTACCCCAACCAATGCTACTAGCAGCTGCCCTTATTCTCCAGCCTCCTCCCAACCCTTGCAGGGGGTGCTTGGGCAGCACTTCCCACAAAGAAGTGAAGAAGGGTCAAGCAATGTATCCAGTGTCAAATCTATGCTAACCGGCACAGTACAGATGCACTGCTTCTAAAAATAGCAGTTAAGCCAAGGCAAGCTGCACCCCTAGACTGCCCTGTGCTTCAGCCAGTCTTTTTTTTTTTTTCTTAAGCCAGTTTGAACTAAGTTTCTATTACCTGCCATTGAAGGAGTCCTCTGATATACAGTCATTCATGTATTCCATAATGCATTTAACTATTAGGCAGGTGCTAGGACAGAGAGATGACTAAAATCAAGGAGCCTGCATTCCAATAGGGAATCACTGCAGTTCACTGTACTAAAGATGCAGTGAGGGTCACCTGGAGGCACCTCAGAGACATGATAATCCTGAGTCCTGAAAAATGATTAGTACTCCCCCAATAGACAGACTGGGACATGTGGCTCCTCCCCAGCCTGAGTCCTCCTGGCACTGCCTGTCTGCCTCTCAGCTGAACTCTTTGAAGAGGTAGAAAGTGTGAGGTTCTAGTCCTAGTTCTGACACTTTACTGGGCAGTCTTCACAGGTGACTTCCCTCTCTGAGCTCAATGTTCCCATCCATAAATGAAGAGCTTTGCTGGATGCTATTAGAACTTCATTAGTGTGTTTAGCCTTTGTGTACTAGTTAAGGTTAGCCAATTAGGTGCCATGCAGGTCACATTGAAATGTACAAAATCACTATGACAGAAATGACAAGTTTTCCTCTTACACCTAATCTTTTCTTCTTCTGTAGAATTTTTAGTTAGGCACATGGCCGATCAGCTAAAGACTACATATACCAGCCTGCCTTGCAGCTAGCTGTGGTCATATGACCATTTTCTAGCTAATAGGATGTGAGAGCCACTGATGTGTACAACTTCTGGGTCATGCCCTTAAAGAGAAGGCATATAGCCTCTCTTTTCTCTTCCCCCTTCCCACTGGCTGGAACACAGATGTGGGGCCATGCTGCCAAAGGCAGCTCCCTAGGGATTGCAGAGCAGCAAGACAGAAGGCTCCTGCAGGGCTTAGTATCAGCCCTGGACTACCCCGACTGTCACATGGGTGAGAAATAAGCATCTATTCTAGCATAAGTCACTGTTGTTTTAGGTCTTTCTTACAGCACCTGAAGTAACTAATTCAGGGAGCCATCCCTCCTTTACTTTCCTTCCTTCTCTCTCCACTCTGCTTACCCCATGAAAATTGCCACTACTCAGAGCAGCTAAAGAAGCCACATATAATATAGGTATTTCAAAATAAGAACTGGACACTCTCTCATTAGAGTCACGTTGGTGCCTGGCCCAAATATGAATTTCAAAGGTAGACATGATGGGCTTGTTTGTATGGGAGGGAAGGGCTAAAAGAGTAATGTCTGCCTCTCAGCTGAACTCTTTGAAGAGGTAGAAAGTGTGAGGTTCTAGTCCTAGTTCTGACACTTTACTGGGCAGTCTTCACTTGAACAAATAGGAAGGTGGCACACATAATAAGATAGGGATACCTGGAAAGGAAGCATGTATGGGGGAAGAACAGTTCCTAGTGGGCTTGAGCTATGGATCATCCATGCCAGAATGTCTGATGGACTCCTGAAGACAGAGAGCTGGAGCTCAGAACAGACAGGGACAAGGACGCCATCCATGCATTGGTGGTCACAAAGCCAAAGTTGGAATCAATGATTTAAAAAGACAACAGTGTACCCAGCTGCCAGCCCCTTTCTCACGCGCCTCCGTACCTCCGCACTTCCACACCTCTGCACCTCCTACCAGGCTCAATGCGTTTTTCTCTTTCCTTCTAGTTGTAGAATTTTCACTCAGCCAGCCTTCCCGTGGTTCTGGATGATATTCGTTTTGTCTTTTAGTTGTAGTTTTAATGTGGTTGTGCACGGCAGCAAGTTCAGGTGTTTACCTATGCCGCCATCTTGGTTGTCTCGGTATGAAGTTCTCATCTGTGGGTTGTGCATGCCTGTAAATATTGTATATAAGAATGTCTCTGTTGATGTTTTGTGTCTCCTTATTGTTTGGTTTAATTTGTTTAAAGATGGGGCATGTCCCACTTTGGGGGGCCCAACTGCTTGTGGCAGGGATTGCAGGAACTTCCCAGCAGCTGCCAAGAGCTCTTAATCTTGAGGACCCTTCCTGCCCTCCCTCTCAGGGCATCAACAGCCAGAAACTCTTAGCTAGTGAGAGTTCTTGTCTATCTATCTATAATGTAACTTGGTTACTGGTGTTCTTTGCTTGCTTTCTTATCTTGGGGGACTTAGTTTTCTCTTCACCATTTTATAAACATAAGGAATCCTCACTCTGCTGTTTGGGCTTTGTGCCACTCAGAACCCATTTGCTGTGCTGGGTTAGTGTGAGATAAGATTCTAAAGCTAATGTCCCAGTCCATCCTTTTGAGAGTACTCATTTATTTACTGTAGGGGTTTCTGTTTCTGTTTTTGAGATCTCTTCTTATATGCAAGATTTCATATTCTTAGTCTACTCAGAAAAAAATATGGTAAATAAAACCTTCTAAACCCCCTCCCCCCAAGTCTTTTTCCTAGGAGGACCAGACCTGCAGAAGTGCCCTCCAGCAGGCTGTGGAAATTGGGCCACTCCCATTTTATAAAGAAAAATAAAATAAAATAGTACTTTCACATTAAAGCCACTGAAGGCTGGTGAGTTATCTTTGTTACAAATTTGCCAAGAAAATGCCTTTAATTGGCTTTAAAATCTCAAAGTTGTTAAGACAAAATAAATATAACTAAAATGAAGGGTATATGATAAAGCTTTTTCGGTGATAGTTATATGCCTAATCATAGTTTTCCAAAGTCTTTGGTAACTTAAAATTTTTGGAGTTTTCTGGGTTGTGAAAGGGCAAGGGCTACGCCCTCCATCTTGCCTCGTATCCTCCATCTTTGGGCAGCCATGTGCTCAGCGGGGCTTCTTCCCGGAAGCCCAAGCCTCTGCTAGCCACGCCCAGGATTTCTTTAAACTAACCCATGACAATAAAGGGATGTGCGCGCCATAGATATGACCACATCCTGTGTAACAAGACCCGACTTGCACCTGGCCAATCGGCAGGGCCCACAGTCCTTTCTCCTCCCCTTACTCCAACCCCCCTATAAAACCTCTCTCCACACAGAGTTCCCCCTCTCTGCCACTTGGCTTGCCGCTGCATAGGTGAGTGTGGTCGGGGAGCCGAGCTAGCTCGAATAAAAGACTCTCTGCTTTTGCATCGGACTCGGCTGGCTCCCTGATGTGGTCTATTGGGGATCTTGAAATCTGGGCATAACAGGTTGAATAGTAAAAAATTATTAAATATCTAGGTATTTTGAAATAACAGTGTTGGGTCTGATCAAATAATTGAATCAATACTCCTCCTCTGGGAACTGACCTTTAGGCCACTTCACAATGGACATTCCCTTTCACTTAGACCACATTCCATTTTGCTAAGACCACATTCCACTTGCTAAGACCATTATCCTTCCCCTCTGGACCTTCCTAGGATCCAGACCTGCCCAGAGAATTCTCCGCCAGAAAAAAAGCCCTCCTAGAGTCCTTTAAAATCTCTGACTCCCCAATTTTGGGTGCTGGCACTATATGGGGGCTCAGCCCATCTGGTATCCAGATGACCTAATAAGTTTATAATCTCTTACCACTTTGGTCTCTCGCATTCCTCCTTTGGCTACTCTAACAAGCAGGACACTAAAATATTAATCTGAGTACACCTCATATGGAGAATCTAGAGGATGGATTTGAATCTGTTAATGAAGAAGTCTTGTATTTTATTTGAAATAACTCTTTAAAATATGAATGTATTGCTAATCTGAGGAATGTTACTTACATGTCACCTAAAATTAGGGCTTCTAAGGATTAAGAATTCTAACTAATTGGAAAGAAATTATGATTTTGGTGTAATAGAAGGCACGAGGCATAGAACGGTTTGTGGAAGTTGTAGAATGTTTGTAAAGAAAAATGTTAAAAGGAAGTTATATAAATGACACAGGCCAGTAAACCAGGAATAGGGAAACTGAGATGATTAAACAGCAATTTGGAGCCATCCAGTAAATCCTATCTTCCCTAAAACAAGGATACTTAAGAATAAATTATTTGCATTTTGCCAGAGGGTAAGTAGCTTATATCAACCTACTCAGGGAGACAGATAGCAAAAATCCAATTAGTGTCATTTGCTGACCACACCCAAGGACAAATGAAGTTAGAGAATAAACCTCAGGAAAATGTTCTTCTTAAGGTACATGGGAAGCTTTGTCAAATAAAGAAATAACTATATTATGCTTTCATTTATAACTCTAATTTTTATTCTGGAATATTGTGTTTTTCAGGAAGGACAAAATTGCATGTCATTTACATCATAATCAAATCCATAACCATGTCATTTTAGATACAGTGACTGTTTTTTTATAATGCATTTGAAAAAAATGTTAAATCTTCTGAGGGATCCATGGAAAGGATTCTGACATTTTCAGATCATGCCGTTCGAACTGGATGAAAATTATTAGAACTCCTAGAGTATCTGGATTTATAAAAGTACTGGCAGGGAAAATCAGGAGAAACAAAAATTGATTATGAGACTGAATGAACTGTATATGCATACAGGGTTTTTGGTTGATTACTTCCCATCCACCCACCTTCCCCCGCCTTCCTTCTGAGATTCTGCACTCTGTTCCATGCTTCCATGTCCCTAGGTCCACTAAGTTTATTTTGTTACTTACATTCCACATATGAGTGAGATCATGTGATACTTGTCTTTCTCTGGCTGACTTATTTCACTTAGCACAATACTCTCCAGGTCCTGCCATGCTGTCTCAAAGGGTAAGAGATTCTTTTTTACTGCTGCGTAGTATTCCATTGTATAAATGTCCCACAGCTTTTTTATCCACTCATCTACTGATGGGCACTTGGGCTGTTTCCAGATCCTAGCTATTATAAATTGTGCTGCTATGAACATAGGGGTGCATACATTCTTTCTGATTGGTGCTTTGGGTTTCTTAGGATATATTCCTAGAAGTGGGGTCACTGGGTCAAATGGCAGCTCCATATTTAATTTTTTGAGGAAATTCCATACTGTTTTCCATAATGGCTGCACCAGTCTGTATTCCCACCAGCAGTGTACTAGGGTTCCCTTTTCTCCACATCCTCACCAGCACTTGTCATTTGTTGATTTGTTGATGGTAGCCATTCTGACAGGTGTGAGGTGATACCTCATTGTTGTTTTAATTTGCATCTCTCTGATGATCAGTGACTTTGAGCATTTTTTCATATGTCTCTTGGCCATCTGTATGTTCAGTATCTATTTAGGTCCTTTGCCCATTTTTTAATTGGATTGTTTGTCTTCCTTTTGTTAAGTTGTATGAATTCCTTATATATTTTTTATATTAACCCTTTATCAGATGTAGGTATCATTGTCAAATATGTTCTCCCATTCAGTGGGCTCCCTTTTCGTTTTGTTGATGGTTTCTTTTGCTGTGCAGAAGCTTTTTATTTTGATGTTGTCCCATTTGTTTATTTTCTCCTTAGTTTCCTTTGCCCTAGGAGACGTATACGTAAACATATTGCTATGAGAGATGTCTGAGATTTTGCTGCCTATGGTTTCTTCTAGGATTTTTATGGTTTCACAATTTACAGTTAAGTCCTTTATCCATTTTGAGTTTATTTTTGTGTATGGTGTAAGTTGGTGGTCTAGTTTCATTTTTTTGCATGTATCTGTCCAATTTTTCCAACACCATTTACTGAAGAGACTGTCTTGACTTCACTGTATGCTCTTGCATCCTGTGTCAAATATTAATTGAGCATAATGGCTTGGGTCAATTTCTGGGGTCTCTGTTCTGTTCCATTGATCTATATGCCTGTTCTTGTGCCACTACCAGGCTGTTTTGATTACGGTGGCTTTGTAGTATAACTTGAAATCTGGTATTGTGATTCCTCTCACTTTGTTCTTCTTTCTCAAGATTGCTATGGCTATTCGGGGTCTTTTTTGGTTCCATAAATTGCTGTTGATTTGGATAAAGGCAAAGCA
The DNA here is from genome assembly GCF_000147115.1 of Myotis lucifugus. Taxonomy (NCBI): domain Eukaryota; kingdom Metazoa; phylum Chordata; class Mammalia; order Chiroptera; family Vespertilionidae; genus Myotis; species Myotis lucifugus. Next base: position 4,640,632 of record NW_005871089.1, on the reverse strand, counting down.
GCCAGTGACAGCATTTTGGAGGTAATGATATGTGTACAAGCGAAAATGCTGCCCTAAAAGCCACCCCTGGATCGAGTGCTGAAAGTGATTCACTTAAGGCTAGTAGCGGGTGTTAGGCACATTCTTGGGTTCCATTGCGTCCCACTTTGGTGCTTTTGCCCCTTTTGGTGATTTTCCTGTTATTTTCATTGTAGGTTTCATGATTAATGGTATTTAGTTTCCAGTAAACTGCCTCACCCAATTTCCAGTGGACCACCTACACCTGGCCCCCACCAGCACCTGGTCCGACCTGTTATTCTGACTGACCTTTACAAGAGACATAAATATCCCGCACCCGCTACTCTGCCCTGCTAATGCCATTTTGGTCTCAGCCCTTCTGCTAGCAGATGTAATAATAAACTTATAATTCTTTACCTCTTTTGGCCTCGTGTGTTCCTCCTTCAGTGACCCTAACAAGGGGTAGTTTGATAAATTTAAGAAAAGAAGTGGCATTCACAGTGTAGTGAGGCATGGGGAGGCTGAAAGTTCTAACAAAGCAGCTGTTGGTAATTTCATGACAGAATTTCAATACATAGAGGCCAAGGGATTTGTTCCCCAACAAGTGTTCAATTGTGATGGGACAGGCCTCTTCTGGGAAGAAATGGCAAAGAGGACCTACATCACACTGGAGCAAAAGTCATTGCCAGGATTCAAGCCAATGGAGAACAGGCTGATGTTATTGCAGTGTGGGAATGTAAGTGGGGACTTTAAATTGAAGCATCTACTCATCTACCATTCTGAAAACCTAGGAGTTTTTAAGAAAAATAATGTGTGGACAAAAAGGGGTCACATGTTAACCTGAGTAGCTCAGGGAAGGCTTGCATGGTGGGCTTGCAAACTCTGGAGGCCTCAAGTAACCACAAAGAATGGTCTAAAACTAAAACTTTTAACTAAAAGCAGTTTATAGTAGGTAGTCATGTCCTACGCTAGATTCTCCCCTGATAAAAGTCAATCTTTACCTAAATAAGCCTGTCTGATGTCTTTTGCATCTATTATAACATATCATTGGAATGTCAGGGTAACTTGTAATCCCTTTTTCCGGACCCCTCAGGGCACAACCAAATGTGCCTGAGCACAGGACAAAGACCATAAATTTACTCATTGTTATTGTTATCACTAGAGGCCCAATGCACGACATTCATGCACTGGGAGGTGTGGGGGTCCCTCAGCCCGACCTGCACCCTCTCCAATCTGGGAGTTTCTGTCTGTCTTTGCAATCATATGAGCGAATTGTCTGAGACCCCAACTCAGTTTGGTTTGTTGCTCACAGAATAATAGAGGCTTTTTTTTTTTTTGCTTCATTAGTGGAGATTTCCTGGAAGTTTTAGGATATCTTCCCTTTAATTTTTCCTAGACACTCTGATTTTACTTATGTCTCTCACCTTTGCTTTCCCTCCATCCCCCACCGCAACAGTAACTTGCTCTAGGCTCACTTTGCTCTGGTGTCTAGGATATCTGTCTGCCACCAGAACTATGATTCCCAGCATTCCTGGTGCTCCCCGCGCTCTGGGCTTCTGCTTCCGGTCCTGGGGCTACCACAGAATTACTATTCCCAGAATTCCTGGTGCTCCCCGCCCTCTTGGTTTTCCCTTCCTGCTCTGACTCTGTCCCATGGCCTCCCACTCTGCCAAGTTCTCCAAGCCATCAGCTCTCCCACTCTGCTCTCCGCCCGGCAGCTTGGGGAGAGCAACCGAGGGAGCCACGTCCTCCCAAGCCGCCGGCTCTCCCACTCTGCTCTCCGCCCAGCGGCTCCGTATGCAAATTAACCAGTCATCTTTGTCAGGTTAATTTGCATACTCACTCCTGATTGGCTGGTGAGTGTAGCGGAGGGACAGTCAATTTACATGTTTCTCTTTTATTATATAGGATGTTAATTGTTGACTGTTAACTATCCTGTATGCACTTAAAGAAGTATGTGTCTATCATTTTACTTTTTATCCAATCTCAGAGGTCCCCCCCACCTCTTTGCTTTATCCAGCCTCCCTAATCTATGGATTTCATGTAACCCACTTAGATCTCCTCCTTTGATTATCCTATATAATAAAGAGGTAATATGCAAATTGACCACCATGCCCTCACACAAGATGGCCACCCCCACGTGGTCACAAGATGGCCACACCCATGTCATCACAAGATGGCCACCACAAGATGACCAGCAGGGAAGAACAGTTGTGGGTAACCAGGCCGGCAGGGGAGGGCAGTTGAGGGCAATTGGGCTGGCAGGGGAGTGGTTAGGCAGTGATCAGGCCGGCAGGGGAGTGGTTAAAGGGTGATCAGGCAAGCAGGCAGAAGCAGTTAGGGGCAATCAGGCAGGCAGGCAGGCAGGAGAGCAGTTGGGAGCCAACAGTCTCGGATTGTGAGAGGGATGTCTGACTGCCACAGGGATCAGGCCTAAACTTGCAGTCGGACATCCCCCGAGGGGTCCCAGATTGGAGAGGGTGCAGGCTGGGCTGAGGGTCACCCCCCCCCCGAACCCAGTGCACAAATTTTGTGCACCAGGCCTCTAGTAATGTATAAAGCAAGGTGAAAAACTGCCATTCTGCAGAGCACTATCCCAATACATTGAGATTCTGCTTCCCAGCAATTGTTAACAGTTTGGCTCAAATAAACTCACAAAAATTCTTTACAGGTTTAAATGTGTGTTTTTTTATGTTAACAAATGTCATAAAAAACAAAGTGAATGCCATGTGGAGGGCTAATAGCAAAGCTTGGGTAACCTTTTTATTAAGTGGATTCATGAAGTATTTGCTCCAAGTGTGAATAAATACCTTCGGAAAAAACAAATACCACTCAGGGCACTTTTTTTTTTTTTTAAATAAATCTTTATTGTTCAGATTATTACAGTTGTTCCTCTTTTTCCCCCCATAGCTCCCCTCCACCCGGTTCCCACCCCACCCCATGCCCTTACCCTCCCCCCACTGTCCTTGTCCATAGGTGTACGATTTTTGTCCAGTCTCTTCCCGCAACCCCCAAACCCCCTTCCTCCCGAGAATTGTCAGTCCACTCCCTCTCTATGCCCCTGATTCTATTCTATTTACCAGTTTATTCTGTTCATCAGATTTTTTATTCACTTGATTTTTAGATTCACTTGTTGATAGATATGTATTTGTTGTCACTTTGTTCATAATTTTTATCTTTACTGTTTTCTTCTTCTTCCTCTTCTTAAAGTATACCCTTTAGCATTTCATATAATACTGGTTTGGCGGTGATGAATTCCTTTAGCTTTTTCTTATCTGTGAAGCTCTCTATCTGATCTTCAATTCTAAATGATAGCTTTGCTGGGTAGAGTAATCTTGGTTGTAGGTTCTTGCTGTTCATAACTTTGAATATTTCTTGCCACTCCCTTCTGGCCTGCATAATTTCTGTTGAGAAATCAGTTGAGAGTCGTATGGGTACTCCCTTGTAGGTAACTAACTGTTTTTTTTTTTACTGCTTTTAAGATTCTCTCTTTGTCTTTTGCCCTTGGTATTTTAATTATGATGTGTCTTGGTGTGGTCCTCTTTGGATTCCTTTTGTTTGGGGTTCTCTGTGCTTCCTGGACTTGTAAGTCTCTGCGCACAGCTTGGGTGGGGTTGTAAATTGGTTGGGGCGGGGTCTCAGGGAATCACTAGGGTGGAGCAAACCGCAATGGCTGCCAGTCTGCTCTGCCTCGAAGAGGTCCCAGGGTCTGTGTCCCGCAGCCCCCCGCCCCCCAGAACCACGGGAAGGCTGGCTGAGTGGAAATTCTACAACTAGAAGGAAAGAAAAAAGGAGAGGCTGGGAGCTTCAGTCACCCGCCAGCCTGAAAACAGCCCTCAGCCCCTCACCCAGACTGGCCAGGCACCCCAGTGGGGACCCCCACCCTAAAGGAGGTGCGGGCAGCCTAAAAACAGCCATCAGCCCGTCATCCAGGCTGGCCAGGCACCCAAGCAGGACCCCCACCCTGATCCGGACACCCTTCAGGGCAAACCAGCCAGCCCCCACCTGTGCACCAGGCCTCTATCCTATACTACAGGCAGGGCGGGACAGTGCGAGCTGCCATCCGGGCCCCATGTGCAGCCCTGGGCAGCGGAGCATAAGCCCCGCCCCCAGCTGGGACCCCTATGTGCCACCTGAGCCCCCAGCCGGGACCCCCGTGCTGCCTAAGCCGCACAACTGCTAAGCCCCGCCCCCAGCCGGGACCCTATGACTATTGGAGAGCAGGAAAGTGCCGCTGGGCCCTAGGTCGCTGTGGTGATCCGGCCATCGGTAAGTAGAAAAGTGCGGCCTTGTAGGCAGCCCCCAGCTGTGCCTGATCAGGGAGCAGGAAAGCCCGGCCTGCGGGCAGACCCCAGCTGGGCCTGCTCCCCGGTCGCCATGGGGATCCGGGAGCAGGAGAGCAAGCCTGGCCTGCGGGCAGCTCCAAGCTGGGCCTGCTCCCCGGTTGCCATGGAGACCTGGAAGTGGGAAAGCCTGGCTTGCAAGCAGCACCCCCATCCTGGCCATAACTCAAGGGAGAGTACAACATGCAGTGGAGGCCAGGAGCCTGAGAGATCAACACAGAGGGGCTCCTGCTCCAAGCCTCCATGGTGTGGCTGGGGGCAAGCCCCCAGCAGACACACACACACACACACACACACACACACACACACACACACACGGGACGCCTGCTCCGAGCCTCTGCTGCCAGACTGTGGCCATCAGTAGGACATCCACTGAGGGCTCCCGGACTGTGAGAGGGGCAGGCTGGGCTGAGGGAACCCCCACCCCCCAGTGCACGAATTTCGTGCACCGGGCCTCTAGTGTTTTTATAAAAGGGGACTCCCATTCTAAACAGTAACATCCCTCCATCCCTTCATCCCTCCATCCCTCCATCCTTCCATCCCTCCATCCCTCCTCTCCATAGTCAGTCATCAATAGCTCTCAACATTAAAGGCAAATTCTAGTGTGTTCATAAATTTCACTTTTTACTGTACATTTCATTTCCTTTTTGTTAAATTTTCATTTATATTTCATGTCTTTTTGGTTTTTAAAGTGTTTCTTTATAAACAGTACATTAGATATGTGCTGTATATAAGAAAGGTTAAAACGGGGAATCATTTGGGGTTCTGGAAAAAATTAATTAAATTTACATGATTTATAATGGGGAAAAATGATTAGGTTTTTTTAAAATATATTTTATTGATTTTTTACAGAGAGGAAGGGAGAGAGATAGAGAGTTAGAAACATCGATGAGAGAGAAACATCGATCAGCTGCCTCCTGCACATCTCCCACTGGGGATGTGCCCGCAACCCAGGTACATGCCCTTGACCGGAATCGAACCTGGGACCTTTCAGTCCGCAGGCTGACGCTCCATCCACTGAGCCAAACCGGTTTCGGCACATGATTAGGTTTTTGAACAGCTTCTGGAACAGCCTTAAGTTCGAGAACCGAGGTTCCACTGCATATTATTTTGTTTGCAGCAAATAATAATAATAAAAGTCAACTGTGTTGAATGCCTGCTATGCACTAGGTTCTGTTCTATGTGCTTTTACACAAATTAACTCCTGTAAGCCTCCCAACAATTCTAGGCACTATTATTATCCCACTTCACAATGAGGAAATTCAGGCACAGATTTGTAACTTGCCCAAGGTTAGAGCTGCTAAATGGCATATATGAAATACCACTTTTTAATATATATATATTTTAAACATGTTTTTATTGATTTTAGAAAGAGAGGAAGGGAGAGGAAGAGAGAAAGACACACATCAATGTGAGAGAGAAATTTCAATCAGCTGCCTCCCGTACACACCCCACCCCACCCAGAGCCTGAACCCACAACCTGAGCATGTGCCTTGACTGGGAATGGAACTGGCGACCTTTTGATGCACAGGATGATGCTCAACCAACTGAGCCACAGCAGCCAGGGCAAATACCACTTTTATAATAAAAATAGGAAAAGGGTTTGGGGGGAAATATATAATTAAAATAGGATATGACCAGTGCTTTGATGCAAGTTTGTATGAGGTACTGTGGGAGTAGAGGGTCAAGCAGTTTGCTGGAGGAGTGGGGAGGAACAGGAAGGGCCTCACAGAGGAGGGGACAGTTCAGCTTATCTAGCAGATGGGACAGCACGAGCAAGGTCGTAGAGGAGGGAGCACCCACAGGAAGAGAGAGACTCCTAAGAGAGGCTATCAGGAGATGAGGCCAGGTAGTCAGGGGTCAGTTAAGGACCCTGAATTGATCCTGGAAACAGTGGAAAACTGTGAAAGGCTAAAACCTACACCTACATTTCTCTCCCTCCCCTGTCTATCCCAAACTGTCCTGAAATATCCCTGACAGCTTCTCAGAGATCTTATTTCCAAGCTCACTCAGTGCCAGGGCATGCAATCCCCATGGCCAGGAGACAAACCCACTTAGATCAGGTTATCACCTCACTACCTGGGACTTCCTTCTTCACAGCTTCTGGTCCTTCTTTCACTGACAAACATGCTGAACAATTCTTCTGTCTTCAGTATCTAGTCTTTTTTGTTGTTGTTCTTATTGTTTTTAATTTAATTTAATTTTTCCCATCACCTTTTATCCCCTCCATGCCCTCTTCCACCTCCACCTTCCCCCTCCACCCCCGGAATCACCACACTATTGTCCATGTCCATGAGTTCTCTCTCTCTTTTTTTTCCTTTTTCCTTTCTTTTTGTAATCTTCACCCAAGGAGTGAGGATATTTTTTCCATTGATTTTTAGAACAAGTGGAAGGGAGAGGTGAGAAGGAAGTGAGAGAGAGAGAGAAAGAGAGAGAGAGAGAGGAACACGGATGAAAGAGAGACACATCAATTGGTTGCCTCCTGCATGGGGCCAGGGATCGAAATTGCAACCCAGATATGTGCCCTTGACCAGGAATCAAACATGCAACCCTCTAACCACTGAGCAAAACCTACCAGGGGTCTTTATAAAAATATTTTTTATTGATATTTTATTGATTTCAGAGAGGAAGGGAGAGGGAGAGAGAGATAGAAACATCAATGATGAAAATCATCCATCAGCTGCCTCCTGCACGCCCTCCATTGGAGATGGAGCCCAAAACCCTGGCATGTTACATTGACTGAAATCGAACCATGACCACCTGCCTCCTGGTTCATAGGTCGATGCTTAACCACTGAGCCACGCCAGCCGAGCCACAGCTCTTTATTTTCCTCAATCCCTCCATTCCTCCATACTCCTCTCCCCCCGCCCCCCGCCCCCCACTCCAAACGTCTGCCTAATCATAAGTCAGTCACTAGTCTTGATAACAGGGCCACTTTCCTGCAGGGAACCCAGTCAATCTGATGCTGGTGGGGCATGGCCAGTAAGCCTAGCCACACCCAATCAGAGCCTTCCCAGCGTGTTAGGAAATTCTCAGAAAAGACTCTTTCTTGCTGAGGTTGTTAAGAAGGAGGCTGTGCACTGGGGCGATGAGCAATGAGTCTATCAGCCACCAACAATATAAAAAATTGACTCAAATAAACAGGGGCAGAGTTGAAAGCTAGAGGAATTAGAGCCCTGAAAACATCATTTAAGCTCCTATGCCTGATGCAAGCTACACACCTAGACTGCCCAGGCACTTGAGCTAATCTTTTTTCTTTTTTCTTTTCTCTTAAGCCAGTTTGAGCTAAGTTCTATTACCTGCAACTGAAGAAGTCCTTGAATATACATTCACTTATGTATCCAGTAATTTTTTAAATTATTCATGAGTGCCTGCTAGGCAGACACTGGGAACAGAGAAATGGTTAAACTGTGTGTCTGTCCTCACGGAGCCTGCATTCTAATGGGAAAGGTGGAGGTGCACATGCATCCCTGCAGCCCATGTACTATACTACTTCACATGCAGTGAGAGCCACCTGGAGGCACCTTAGATACTTGGTAATCCCAAAACTGAGCCCTGAAATTGACCCGAAGCTACCAGGTAGAGGGGAAAGGCCATTCCAGGCAGAGGGAGAAACCCCTGCAAGAGCACTGAGATAGGAAACAGCATGGCAAGCTGGAGGAATTGCAAGCACTTCAGAATTGGCTGACATGAATTGCAAGGTGCTGATCACAGGATGGGGAGAAGCTAAAAGGAAGTCAGGGGCCAGAGAGGAAGTTTTGTTTGGACTTGGGAGGTGATAAGGAAGAGTCTGAAGTAGAGGAATAACATTATTGCTATAGGTAGGCTCAATCTTGATTAACTGATTAATAAGTAACATTAACTTTGTTGAGGTTTAAATTTCAAAGGAAGATATGTAAAAGGGCAATAATTTACTCAAAATAATGAGTTGATGGTGGACTTTGAGGAATTAAAGAATTTTTTTTGAGATTGTACCCTCTTGAAGCTGCTCAAAACACTCCACTCCACCTGTGTGTAGACCTACTACTGGTCCTAGATGTAGGATCAGGTCATATTATATTTGTATGATTGTTCACTCAACAATATGTCGTGGACTTATTTCCATATTAGTATGCCTTCTTTTGAAAAAAAGTGTGTAGACCTACTACTGGTCCTGGATGTAGAATCTTTGCAGGGGTCAGCAAAGATCCAGATAGAAAATATTTTAAGTTTTGTAGGCTATCCAGTATCCTGTGTAGCAGGAGAGCAGTTGTAGATAATGTATAACGGGATGAAAGAGCTCTGTTCCAATAGAACTTTATGGACACTCATATCTGAATTGCATATAATTTTCATGAATCACATGATTTTTTCCAACCATTAGAAATGTAAAAACCATTCTTAGCTATGGCTATACAAAAACAAGCAACAAAAGATTTGGCCCACGGGCCATAGTTTTAGAAATTGGTTTAGCATCACTGCACAAAGATACCCAAGTAGAGCAAAAGTGGGAAACAATGGGGAACTGATACATTAACTATGGCCAATCTAGATAATGGAATAGCATACAGCTTTTCAAAAGAAGGCATACTAACATGGAAATAAGTCCATGACATATTGTTGAGTGAACAACCATACAAATATAATATGATCTCATTTCTGTATTAACAAAATGTCTTATGGTCTCAGATCTAGTCACCTAGTCTCTCTCCATCTCTCTGTCATTGCAGGCCCTTCCTTCTCCAGCACTTCCTTGCATCTGCTAGGCTCTCTCTTCAAGTCTCTATTATTTTTTCCCCCGAGATGATTTTATCCACTCGAATGGCTTTAAATATAATTTATATACTGGCAACTCCTGAATTTACTTCTTCAGTCTGCACCTTTCATCTGAATTCCAAACTTAAACTGCTTCCTAATGTCTGTATAGGCATCTCCCTCTTCCCATGTCCCTCTTCAAACTCTTGATTTCTCCCCCAAACTTGTTCCTCCCCAGCCCTTTATGCTTGGTAAAGGCACCACTCTCCACCCTCTGCTCAAGCCAGAAACCTGAGTTTCTCTCCTCTTCACAGTCCATCACAAAGAACAAGCATATATATATATATATATATACATATACACATACACACACACACACACACACACACACTCTCTCTCTCTCTCTCTCTCTCTCTCTAGAGGCCCAGTGCATGAATTCGTGCACAGGTGGGGTCCCTCAGCAACAGAAACAGACAGACAAAAATATTTCATTATTAGCATCCTGGAAGCAGAATGCATTGCTTTGTTCCTGCTCTCCATAAATACACAGAGAAACAGAATGCAGATATTGGTCCTTTGAAAGTTTTAAAACAGGTAACTTTTTACAACATTATTTACCTACTAGAGGCCCGGTGCACAAAAATTTGTGCACTGGCGGCGGGGTGGGGGGGGGTGTCCCTCAGCCTCACTTGTGCCCTCTCACAGTCTGGGACCCCTCAGGAGATAACGACATGCTGGCTTAGGCCCGCTCCCGGGTGGCAGAGGGCAGGCCCAATCCCTAGGTGCAGCCCCTGGTCGGGCTCAGAGCAGGGCCGATCGGGGGGTTGGGGTGCCACCCCCTGTCACACACAGAGCAGGGCCGATCAGGGGGTTGGGGCACCGCCCCCTGTCACCCACAGAGCAGGGCCGATCAGGGGGTTGGGGCACTCCCCCCGTCACACTCAGGGCAGGGCCTATGGGGAGGTTTCGGCTCCACCCCCTGTCACACACAGAGCAGGGCCGATCAGGGGGTTGGGGCGCCTTCCCCTGTCATGAACAGAGCAGGGCGGATAGGGAGGTTGTGGCCCCGCCCCCTGTCACACACACAGCCACAGGGCGATCAGGGGGTTTGGGCGCTGCCCCCTGTCACGCTGATCCAGTGCCAGGAGGCCTCGCGGCTCCGCTGATCCCGGTGCTGGGAGGCATATTACCCTTTTACTATATAGGATAGAGGCCTGGGGGCCGGCTGGTTTGCCCTGAAGGGTGTCCCGGATCAGGGTGGGGGTCCCCACTGGGGTGCCTGGCCAGCCTGGATGAGGGGATGATGGCTGTTTGCAGCTGGTCACATACCCTTCAGGGTGGGGGTCCCCACTGGGGTGCCTGGCCAGTCTGGGTGAGGGGCTGAGGGCTGCTTTCAGGCTGACTGAAGCTCCCAACCGCTCCTTTTTTTTCTCTTTTTTTATTTTATTCTGGGCCAGCTTTAGCTCTGGCTCTAGCTCCGAGGCTTCGTATCTGGTTTGTTTGCCGTCCTATAATCGAAACAATGTATAACTTCAGCTCTGAGATCCCGGCTGGCTGAAAGCTGGTTTCAGCTTCTTATTTGCAACATAGTACATAGTTGCTTAGAGTTGCAACTCAGAGGCTGGCAGCACAGGCGGGGAACGTTGGAGTCTGCAGTCCCTGGAGCAAGCAAGCCTCATGTTCGCTTCCAGCTGCCTGGCTGCCGGCCGCCATCTTGGCTGACAGTTAATTTGCATAAGGATATGCTGATTAGCCAATGGGAAGGGTAGCGGTCGTACGCTAATTACCATGTTTCTCTTTTATTAGTGTAGATGACCAATAAAAATAAAAATAAAGAAAAAGCAAAAAAATACATTGTTGTCAACTGCATAGGCAATGGAAAAGGCACATGTAAAATAATCAGAAAAATTAAAGGGAGAGAAGGAATTACCATTTGAGGACAACAGGATACTAATAACCTGATTGGTGGTAGCCAATTACATTATAACCTAGTCTAACAAAGAAGAATTTGCAAAGCATTTAATGTCAATGTTCCCTCACTGCTAAAAAATGTATGTAATTATACATCGCCTCCCTCCAAAACCAAATACCTAAATACTGTGAGTAGGATGAAAACATATAAATTATAGGGAGAGAATCACAATTTCAGTGTCTCAATAGGTTGTTCTGGCCCTCGGCACACCTTTATTTGTCAGACTGCAGCGA
>NW_005871089.1:4588411-4629253 GCF_000147115.1 Myotis lucifugus | reverse complement strand
TTTAGGGGGTCTGCAAAACTAACCCACCATCTGCTTTTATTCAGCTCACCAGTTAAGAAAGGTTTTCCCTTTTTAAATGGCTGGGAGAAATCAAAAGAAAAAGATTATTTTGTGATACAAGGAAATTATATGAAATTCAAATTTCAGTGTCTATAAATAAAGTTTCATTGGCACACAGCCACACTTCATTCACTTGCGCATTGTCTGTGGCTACTTGTACACTACAACAGCAGAACAAGTAATAGCAATGCCTCAAATATTTACTTTCTGCCCCTTTGCAGAAAAGGTTTGCTGGCATGATATATCTTTACTCTATCTCTTCCACCTCTGCTTCTCTCTCCAGTCTGCAAAACACCATCAACTCTTGCCTGCATAACCACAGAAGTCTGTTCACCAGTCTCCCCACTTTCTTCCTTGCCCCCCACCCAGTTCTATAGTTCTATACTCCAATCTATACTCTACACAGCAGCCAGAAGAACTGCTATGAAAACCCAAATTGCAGCCCAAACTGGTTTGGCTCAGTGGATAGAGCACAGGCCTGCGGACTGAAGGGTCCCAGGTTCAATTCCGGTCAAGGGCACGTACCTTGGTTGCGGGCACATCCTCAGTAGGGAGTGTGCAGGAGGCAGCTGAATTGATGTTTCTCTCTCATCAATGTTTCTAACTCTCTATCCCTCTCCCTTCCTCTCTGTAAAAAAATCAATAAAATATATTTTTTTAAAAAAGAAAACCCAAATTGCATCATATCATCACTTTTAATATTTCAATATTTTATCCCAGGACTGTTCCTCTTACTTGGAATAACATCCCAGCTCCTGCATGGCACTACCTGGCTGGGCCTCATCCCCCGAGACTGGCCACCACGCACAGTGGGCCTTGCAGTCCCCTTTCAGCTCTCTCTATCCTGAGATTCATCTTGGCAGAAAAGTTGGATCAGAAGTCCGTCACTCTAAGGTAGTCCCTGCTATTCATTGCCCAGTTTGTTTTCTTCTTGTCATACAGGAAGTTTCTGAGCAGGAAATGCATCGGCCTTATTTACTATTAGATTCTTAATTCTAGCAAAGGCTTGGCAATAATAAGAGGTCAGTGCATTATTCAGTGAATGAATGAATGAATGAGTGTTTAGGTGGACAGAGGGATGGATGGATGGATGGATGGATGGATGGATGTTTATATATGGGAAAAGGGTCTAGAACCTTGATAGGGAACCCAACCTGGGGCGAGCAAGTCTACAACTATTTTCTAGTTGATACACTTCTGTAACTTTGACAATGAGTATGTAATTATTTTACACTTAACAAAAGAAAAGAGCAACATCAAAGAGTTATGTAGATTTTAAACCAGGCACAATGACTCACTGCTAGGTTTGAGTGAACCCACTGTGTCTCTAGGTCTTTATCTCCTCAACCCTCAAAAGAGGATCCGTGCTGCGACCACATGATGGGCTGGCCTAGCCACAAGGTGCTTCATGGAAGAAGTGAGCTTTGGTATTTCAGAAGATGGCTTTCAGAGGTAGAGGTTCAAATCCAGACTCATTACTTCCTGGTCATGTGACTTTGGGAACCCATCCTCTCTAAACCTCAGTTTGCTCATTTGTAAAATAGGGATTATAAACTCTACCATCTTAGGATGATTGTAGGACTGAATTGAGCAGAATTATCTAAACTTACCTAATTAGTATAGGTGCTCTATGAATGGGAAGAGGCTTGGGGAGGGGGCAGGCTCCAGAGTTCCCTGGGAACAGCTCCATGTTGACCTTCCCTTTTTCTGATAATCTGAGTCAGTTTAGAACTGCTCCAAGCCCCATGATCCCACCCAAGACAAGAAATCAATTCTTCCTCTCAAAGTGATTTCTGTGTGAGTCAGGGCAGCAGTGTGTCATCAGGACCAGCCCAGCAGAGTGTCAGCAAGGTTTTCTTGGCATCCTCCACCTACTTCCCTCCTGGCTTTAGGAACAACAAAGAGAGGAGACTAGGATAGAGAAGAGCCCTTGGCCTTTCCAAGCCACACCATCCCCACCCAACATCCTCTCCACACTGAAATCAGGGAATCAGAATGGGGGGAGGCAAAACCAGAGAGAACCTAGCCCATCTCTGTGGGTCTGAGAGCATGGTGAGACTTTTACTGCAGCAGCTGGTTTGCCTTTCACACCCTCTTCTGGCTAGGATAGTGATTTTCAACCAGTATGCTACAAGAATTTTTTAAACATGTAATACCTCATTATTTAGTCAGAGGCACTGACCTCTTTTCCCTTAGATTGTCAAGTAAACAATGACAACAACCAACACAACAATAGTTAACCAGTGTGAATGAATAAAAATTATACCAATTTTTTTGTCAGATTGGCAAAAAATAGATATCTTGGTGTGCCACAGAATTTTAGTAATTACTTTATGTGTGTGATGAGATGAAAAAGGTTGAAAATCGCTTGGCTAGGGGGCCACCCCAACACGAGTTTGCATCTTCTAGGACTCAACATCACTTGAAAAGGCAGTGTGACACTATCTCAGAACTTGAAGTGTGTGCAGAAGCCATGCACACACATGGATGCACACATATTTGCATGCACGCACATGCATACACACACACACATCATTGGAGGTACAGAACCCTGAGTAAAGTAAAGCTACACTGAGCTCAGAAGAGGTCTAGCCAGAAGAAGGAATGGGACCAAGGGGAATGGAGAGAGAAAGGAAAGAGATGAGGGACTGCAAGATCAAATTAGAGCAGGGTTCCTGGTAGGCTGCAGCATACATGCCTCCATTCAACCTCTGTTGAATCCTGCTAGGTGCCCGCCTTCATGTGTCTGGAAATCCCAACCCTTCCATAAGACTTTCCAGACTTCACTCAAGGAAGAACCCATTTTCTCCAGATGTGCTCTGTCTTAATGCCTCCCTGCTTCTAAATTCTTTAAGCTTCTATCCTGAAAGAAGCTCATCCTAGTAGAACAACTCTGCTGACCCCTGTTCACTTAAGCATCAGCCCCTCTTGCTCTCCAGGGATTCCCCCTCAGGAGTGTAGCTGGCTCCTCCAGTCCTCAGAGCTTGAAGGCCTCTTGGAATTCACTGGTTCAGTGCCCACCTCCATGCCCATTGCACAGATAAGAAACTGAGCCCAGAGAAGGAGGGCAGGCTGAGTCATCAGTCACCATTAGAAGTGACTAAGAGCTCTCAAGTGTCCCCAGGACTTGATTCCTCATCTGTTGAAATGACTTAACAGGCTGCCTTGTCAGCCTCAGGGTACAGCTTGGGCTCAGACACAGGCAGGCCTGCGTTCAAATTCTGACTCAGACTTGTTAGACACATGACCAGGTATAAATGACTTAACCTCTTTGAGAACCAATTCCACATCTCTAAAACAGGGTAACAATCCTTACTCCACAGCTATCTATATATATAAAAGCCTAAGCGACCAAACAACTGAATGACCAAACAACCAGTCAACCGGTTGCTATGATGTGCACTGACCACCAGGAGGCAGACGCTCAACATAGGAGCTGCCCGCTGGTGGTCAGTGCGCTCCCATAGCCAACCTCCCACAGCCCGCCAACCTCCTGCAGCCCCTCCCCCTGGCCAGCCCCTCACCCCCTCCATTGGTACTGATCACTGGCCAGGCCGAGGGACCCACCCATGCACGAATTCGTGCACCAGGCCTCTAGTTATGAGAATAAAATAAGACGATATACAGAAAAGACTTAGGAAAGTACCTAGCACCCAAACAGTGGTAACAATTATTACTATTATTGTTATCACTGCCATAGTCATGGGGACAAGGCCTCCTGGGCCCCGCTGCACTGAGCCTCCTCTTTCCCTCCCACCCTACATTCCCCAGCCAATACTCCTCTCTGTCGAGCTATATATCCAGGTCCCTGGGACCATTACTTCTCCTATGACCCCTTTCCACCTAGAACCTCCACCAGCACCCCAGCTCCAAAGCAGAAAATGCACAATTCAGCTCCATCTCTGTGTTTGGTTCACCCCTAGCAGTCCTCTCGCCTTTCCTCCTTCCAGAAGCTAGGTCAAGCACCACACATCATAGGCTCCAGCCCCTACTGCCCCTGCTGCTGCCAATATAGGGCCTCTCCCCCAAGCACACTTTCAGTGTCTCCCCTGAGGAGTTCCAGTTCCTCAGAGCCTGTGCTGACTTTAGGGTGACCTGGGAGCCCTGCTTCCCTGAGAATGTATCTTTCCCTGTAGCTCCAAGGCTCCCAACAAAAAATGCTTCTCATCCCCAGCAGATTTCCCTCCAACATAGTCTCCCTAGGCCTCGGGAAGGCCAAAAGGCATAAGGGGTGGTGGAGGAGGCAGAGTACTGGTCAGAACCAGAGGGTATAGAAGTGTCTCCTGGAGGTATGGGTGTGCTAATGATACCCTACCTCATAGGCTGTTATGATGATTAAATGAAATGATATTTATTGAGCATACAGCACAGCTCCACCCCCAAAACCTGAAAATCCAATGTTCTTATCTGGAACCTCATATTGCAGGTGAGGCAGACTGGGGATGGCAAGTGAGGGAGGGTTGCATAATAGCCCTCTTCCAGATGTTTTTGTTCCATTCTGAGCTAACAGGTCCAGGCTATTCCTTCCCTCTTTTGCTGGTGGACCTCCCTGTCAGTCCTGCCCTGACGGGGTGTGGGAAAGGGATAGCAATGAGAAGTTGCCACCCACTCAGAGGACAAGCACATGGGCAGTAACATCATCCTGCCCGCCTTTTTTCTCTTTCGCCTGACCCCATGACTCAGGCTCACAGGCTCAGGCCCTATGTAGTCATAAACTTGGAGGCTGTTTGGACTTAAGTCATTTTCTTCACCCAGCCCAAACCATGTCAGCAACAGGCCAGCAACAGGCCAGCAACAGGCCAGGTGCCTGTGCCACATCACTTTCTAGGAGTCTCTCTCGGTGCTATGGAGTCCCAACTCATGGCTCTATGATCACATTGTGTCTCTGACCCCAACCAGTAATGTCCAGGTCATTGCAAAACCCAAATCCTGCTCCAAAGAATGAAGATGCGACTCTGGAGAAGACCGAAGTTTAAGGATGTGAGAATTCCCACGGGAAGACTCAGAAGTCAACTTCACCAGTAATGAGGACACAGCCTCCTCAAAACAGACAACACTTCTCTAACTGTCCTTTCCACAGTCATTCAAGCACCCAGATGCCAGGCATCTGAGCATCCCAGACATCCAGCACCTGCTCCATTAGGTGCAGAGGACCAGGGACAGGAAGGAAAGCAGTCCTCAAGTGTGGCATCCTTCTCATCGCATTGACACAAGCTGCTCACCTCTAACAAGCTGGATGTCTGATTTCTTGGAACACAGGAGTCTGAAGTAAATTGGAAAGCTCAGAGCACGCAGGCAGGAGAAACTACCAATGAGGTCATTGAAGAGAGAAAAGAACTCCAAAGATCAGTCATGGGACCAATAAAAGCATCGCTGAAGCCACTGAATGAAAAGATCACTCCAAGAGTCCCCTTGTCTTATGACCCCTGAGTGCAAATACTAATGCTCTCAGTGCTGACCTGAAGTCATGAAGAAAAATGGGTGTCCTGATGTCAGATTGTGCTGTACATCATGTGGGGAGAAAGATTTCCATGCTCAACAGTTAACAGAAGTGGTAGTGCTTAAACTCGGAAACTTCAGATGTCAGGGAAATGTACTCACCCAAAATAGTCCACTCAGACTCCACAACCCCACAGCCCCTCACCCTTCCCTGCCACTGAGATCAGACTGACCCATCCCACATGTTTAAACTTCAATGTCAAGTTTAGACTTCAATTTCCCTCAGCCTCCAAAAGCACCCAAACTATAAGGAGGGCGGCACAGCATCAGATTTCCTAGGAATTTCTGGGAGGCCAGGAGGGATTAGCCAGGAACTGAACTAAATAAAGAACTCTCTTGAAGACAGGCGCTTCATTAAACTCACTGCTCAAGATGCCTGCAAGGAGAGGACCCAGGGCCTTAAATAAATTACAAAATCAGACTCATCTACAATTATCCACATACCATTTTAAGGTAGTTTTTCTCAATTAAGTCAATCACCACCACCTCCCCCCACCCCTCAATTTTTTTGTTTTACTATTTGCTTGACGTTTTCTCTCAATAACAAACCCGTCACCCACCACACATTTCTTATTAGGACAGGTTGCCCTTTGAAATAAATCCTCTTTTCTTGCAGTTCACTACCTTAGGCCCCCAAACCTGTCAATTCCCTGGCTGAACAGCAAGTGAGGGTCTTGGGACCTGGAATTCAATCCCCACCCCCCTAGTTTTCCCCTGCCCTGGTCCCTACCTTCCCTCCCTCCACCCAACCTCACCCACCACCTCCCTGAGACTTCCCAAGCCCAAACCACCCCACCCCTGTGCTTTCCTGTTCTTTGGTGTCCTTCTGTCTCTTCCCTCCCCCAATACCTATTCACCCCTTCACCCAGGCCAGCTGCCCCTACCTGTTCTCAGAATCTGTCCCCCTCAGGCCCACTGCCGCCTGAATGAAAGTTCTCCCGTCATCCATTCCTTCATCCTTCCAGCTCACACAGGGTGGACCCTAAGCACTCCCCCTTCCCTCCCAGGCAGCTCCCCTCCTCAAACTCTGCTCAGGAAGTTTTCCTCCGCAGGGCGCAGGAGACTGCTACCCTCCTGGCTCCAGCCAGCTGGTGAAGCTTTCCAGGCACCAACACAGTGACAGCTCTGCCTGCTGCCCCGTGCACACCCGGGACCTCCGCAGTCAGGACCACCCACCCACCCTCCTCCAGCGGCGGCGGCGGGGTGAGGGCCGGTGGCACAGTGCCCCAGCCCCCGGGGCCAGAGGGAGGGGAGGCCAGGTGAAGGCCGGGTTGGGTTCGAGCGGCCCCGGGGCCCGGGGGTCGGGGATGACGCTGGTTCCCTGGTTCCCGTGCTCACCGCGCGAAGGCCAGCCCGGGACCGGCGAGAAGGCCGGTGGAAGCGCCCTGAGAGGGGGACGCCCCACCGGCCGCTCCAGCGGCCCTGCAGCAGGCTCAGGCCGCAGACAAAGGCCGCCGTGTCCGCGCCACGCAAGCACTCACCGCGCCGCGCCGCGCCCACTCCCGGGATCCCGGGCTCAGCGGAGCTGGAGCTGCGGATCGCCGCCACCGGAGGCCGGACCGAATGGGAGTCGGGGGGCGGCCCGGGAGCCCGCGGGGCGGGGCGGGCTGGAGGAAGCCGGGGGCCCGGAAAAGCGGCGGGGTGCGCCCAGAGGCCGGATTGGCCCCGAGGCGGGGGTTTGGAGCAAAGGCCTGAGCCCGCCCGCTGGGCAGGACGCCGGGTTTGGACCCCGCCCCTAAGCCCAGTGCAGACCACGTGGGGAGACCGATCGCCCTAGGAAGGGGGCAGGTCTAATCTCTGCCCCTCCCCCGCCCCCCGCCCACACTCCCAGGGTACAAAGTTTATTTTCTGTGAGGGGGACAGGTGACTAGTCACTGAACCCCCTTTCTACCCCTCCCCAACAACTGGCGGCTGAGCGGGAGCGCAGATCGCGCTGTCCGACCCCAGGCTGGTTCGAGGCCTGGAAAGGGTTAACTCGACTGCGAGGAATTAAGAACTGCTCTATAAATACAGCGTCGTGGGCGCCTGAGCCAACCGCAGGGTAATTTCCACGGAGCTGGTTTTCCTCTTTTCCTTCCACCCACGGCCCCCTGGACAGCCCTACCCCCAGCCGCAAGACGGGAGCTGGCCAGACCAGGCTGCTCCAATAGAGGGAAGCAGCTCTGACTCCCCTGTCCTTGGGCTCTGTCCTTAAAAGACCCAGCTCCAGCCTGGGAGGAGATGGGGTCCAGACTCTGCCTTGGCCTCTCCCTCCCTGCACCTGTTCTGGGACCTTTTCTTCAACAGTTACAGACAGTCACAGCTACAGTGGAACAGGCTTCTGTGGGCCAGGGTCTTTCCCTGCTGGGCCTCTGGATCCTCACAACAGTCCATCAGGTAATATTATCCCTGTTTTACAGATTCGAAAACTGAGTCTCACGCTGTGCTTTTGATGTCAGGGAAATGTACTCACCAAGTGGCAGTAGATGTATCTCAGAAGGACTTACAAAATATGCATGGACACATGCATCTCTGCATGTCAGCCACTGTTTTAAAGCTCTGTACCATTTTCTCTCTTTTCATCTTCACAACTCAGTCAGGTAAATGTTATTTTTATCATAGCATCTATTATCTTTATGAATAAGGAAATTAAGACACAAAGAGATTAAGTAACTTGCTTGAGGATATCCAGGATTTGAGGAACCAGATTTGCCCCTTTGAATTTAGTGCTGAATTCAAACTTAACTCTGTGGTGTGTGTGTGTGTGTGTGTGGTTGTGGTGCATGGGCATGTGTATTTGTAAACATGTGAGCAACTCTGTGTTTTAGTCTATGTGCACATGCATTCCTGAGTATAAATTTGATGGCGGCTCTGTTTGTTGGGTTGCTCCTAGGGATGGAAGCAGGGAGTAGGGCATCAAGGCCAGGCCATCTGGTTCAGTGTCCCTGGAGACCATCAGCCTCCCCATCAATCCACACTGCTCCCTCTGCCCTGTCAGGCCCTGTGCTGCCTGGGCCTGGCCTTGAAAGTCTCAGCCCCCACACAGCCCCACATCCTGGGGAAAAGCATCTAGAGGGAGGTGTCCCTAGGCTGAGAGAGCCAGGAGCCCTGCAGCAGAACCCTAGAGGAATTAACTCTCCTTCCCTTGTTCAAAAGTCAGTTCTGTGCTTTGTGCCTTGCTGTGGTGACACAGGTTCTGTCCCAGAGGACTACAGTCTGACTGGGAAGGCACGACTCAGCTGTGATGGACAGTGAAGGAACAGCACAGTGGGGGAGAGAGGAGACTTTGGATAAAAGTCAAAAGACAGTTATAATAACAGTGTTCAAGAGAACAGGTCAAGAGGGAAGGAAATGAGTATGGCTCTCATTCATGAGTGGCTTGAGAGGGCACTGATCCCCCAGAAAGGGCAAACACCTGGGGCAGGGGATAGACAGCAGGTCTGTAGGACAGGCTCAGCTGAGACCCAGATACCTGGCCCGGGACACAGAGTGACCATCATACACACAGGAATCCCCTCAGTTCAAAAAATGTTTGTTCTATGCCCAGTTGAAAATACATCCTTTCTCAGACTTCCTTGCAGCCAGAGGTGGTCACATGTCTCAATGTAACCCATGAGATGGGGATGAAGCTCACTAGTTGGGGCTTTGTGGAAAGTTCATTAAAGAAGAGGGCATACCTTACTATGAAAAACAGCAGGTAGTTTCTCTAAAAGTAACATCACCATGGGATGCAATAATCCTACTTCTTGGTATATACCCAAAAGAATTGAAAACAGGGTCTCAAAGATATATTGTATACCCATGTCCATATCAGCATTATTCACAATAGCCAAAAGGTGGAAACAACCCAAGTGTCCATCAATGGATGAGTGGATAACAAAATATGGTATATATGTACAATAGAATATTACTCAGCCTTAAAAGTGAAGGAATTCTGATACATGCTACAACATGGATGAACTCTGAGGACATTATGCTAAGTGAACTACAAATACTATATAGTTTCATTTATATGAGGTATAGAGTAGTCACATTCATAGAGACAGAAGGTAGAATGGTGGCTGCCAGGGGCTTGGGGGGAGGAGGGATGCAGAGTTGTTGTTTAATGGGTGTAGCAGATTAGTTTTGCACCCCTCCCCTGGATTGCGTGTAGTCCTTGGCCTGGCCCCTGAGTTACCATTGCTCACTCAAGATTGATGAGGCAGGAATGATGACCTTTGATAATCTTGTCCTTCCCAGGTTATCTGTAAGGACATCAGATCAATATTCTGCCAAAGGAATGGGGGTGGTGTAGGGTCTGACCCTCTTATTACTTTCCCCAGGACAGGAAGTATGAGTTCAGGGTGAGATTCAACTTCCTTTTCCTCCGCTGACATATCAAAGGACAAGTGCCCCCTCTTTGATTAAATACACTTGAATCATGCAAATTGGACTCCAGATCCCAGCTTTAGTTTGGGGCTCTGAAAACATGTCAGCTCTTTGGAGCAGTTAAGCAGCTCATCTTTCAGAAAGGAGCTCACAGACATTGGCATGCCTGGCTAGGAATGACACTCAAAATCTATTCGTTTCTGTCCGGACAACATGGCTCAGTTGTTGAACATTGACCTATTAACCAAGAAGTCATGGTTCAATTCCTGGTAAGGGCACATGCCCGGGTTGCAGGCTCCATCCCCAGTGTGGGGCGTGCAGAAGGCAGCCAATTAATGATTCTCATCTTCTCTCTCTCTCTCTCTCTCTCTCTCTCTCTCTCTTTCTCTCTCTCTCTCTCTTTCTCCCTTTCTTTCTAATTTTTTTTAAAAAAATCTATTCATTTCCATAAGAAAAAAATTATTCTTGGCAATGCTGGGAGTTTGAGGCCCTACCTCAGGGGTGGGCAACCTTTTTGTGAGTGCGTGCCAAAACCAGCAAAATCTCTGACTCAAAATTCTTCTGCGTGCCAACCCTAATTTTTTGAGAACATGTTACGCCTACTTGATATCTCTTAAAGTGTACGTATGTGAAGAACCTTGAAGAAATAATAAAATTCATTCGAGTGACAAAAACACAGTATATGATGATGAAAAATACATTTATTTTTTAATGTATACATGTACACTGATAGTCCGACAGAAAACTTTATGACTCCATTTGATATTATCAGTGGGACTTTTGCTGCTGCATCACTGATGACAGAGATTCTACATCAGGTTTATATTTCATGACCTTCAGAGATATGCACGAGCTACTACTTTCATCCGTCAGGCTACTCATATTATGAGACTTAACAAAATTCATCACTGAGAACAAAGATTCACAAACGTATGTGGATGAAACCAAAACACTGGTCGATCTAGGAAGGCAGGGAGAGTTAAGGCAGAGGTATAGAAATTGCTCTTCCCCTCTCTCGTCAATCCATGTCTATGGTCTTTAAGATAATTTGTTATGTAAAATTATTTATTTATCTAAGATGCACCTACACTGAATTTATCTGAAAAATAAAAAAGTCGATATTAAGAAAAAAATGGTAAATGGAAGATTATAAGAGAGGGTTTTGTGTGCCAGCAAAAGTTACTGGCGTGCCATGTTTGGCACACGTGTCAGGGGTTGCCCACCCCTGCCCTACCTAGTTGGGCATATTTTTGAGGATTCCTGTGACACCAATATCTTAGAATTGGCCTCCTTTGACTCAGACTGGTTCCTGCACATTACCTGTTGAGGTGTTTGCATTTTCAGGCCTGAAGTCCTTGACATCTTTGCAAAGGCCACCTCAACCCCACCCATTTAGGGATTAGCAGGCTGCCATCTGGAGCCGTCCATCCAGCCTGCACTGTCTAAGGCAACCACATTTTTTCCAAATGACCAGGTCCAGTGTAGGGTTGAATATGGTACATACTGAACACAGCAGGTTCCCTAATCCCAGCGCCTGAGTGTTGGAGTAGACTTCAGGTGTCTAGATCCAAGTAGGTCCAGCTGGAAGCCTCTGAAAGGCAACGTAACAGGAGCAGCCTGAAAAAGCGGAGCCTCCAAGGAGGCTCACTGGGGAACACCACACCTCCGACCGACACACATCTCCCAACAAGGCTTGTGTGACTGGCTGCTTCCATCTGACCCACTATCCCCTCTTCTTCCTTGGCCACCCTCTTCATTATCTGCCCTCCTCCCTTGTCCTTGGTGGGACCATTCAGTCCCCACCTCCCTTTCCTCTTCCTTCGCCATAGCCCAGGCTTATAGTGCTCCAACACCAGGAATCCATCCCTGAGTCTGTGTCCTGCTGCTGAAGGGTCAGGGTGGTCCTCCAAACAGGATGGTTGGGATGGAGTTAAAAACAAAACAACAAAATAAAAACAGCACCATTGTGCCAGGAGAAATCTTGTATCAGAGTTGTTTTGTCTAATGACTTCTAATCACATGCAAATGACTGAGGTATTAGTACTTGCTAATAACAGAGTGAGCGCCTCCTTCAATGTTGTGCCTAGGTGCTTCCTTTCCGTCACCCTAGCCCTAGCCTAAGACAGGCTCAGAGAAGAGGGCACATAAAGGACTTAACAGTTCCAGCTAGGAGAAGAAGGTTGCGTGCCCCTGGCTGGGAGAGCAAGGGGTCCAGCATCAGAAGTCGGCAGTGGAAACTTACAAAGAAGACAGGATAAACCACTTGAAATCCACAGATCCTAAACTCAATCCAGATACTAAATCTCTAGTACAGCGGTTCTCAACCTGTGGGTCGCGACCCCTTTGGGGGTCGAACGATCCTTTCACAGGGGTCGCCTAAGACCATCGGAAAACACATATATAATTACATATTGTTTTTGTGATTAATCACTATGCTTTAATTATGTTCAATTTGTAACAATGAAATTGGGGGTCACCACAACATGAGGAACTGTATTAAAGGGTGGCGGCATTAGGAAGGTTGAGAACCACTGCTCTAGTACTAATATTGCTGTTTCCGGTCACAGATTCTATTATGATCATTTGATTTTAGTTGGGGTTGGGACACTGTACCCAGTTATCTGACCATGTTCCCCCAAGGACTATGGGAGACAGGAAAGGCTTAACTGCCCAATGGTGAGAACAGCTTATTTAGCCCTCCCTAGTGGGGCAAGTTCTTCATGTCAATCCCTAATTTCTGAGGCAGGACCACCAACTGCCATCCCTAGCCCCCTTTCTCTCCCTGGCTTCTCTCAGCCTACTGTCCCTATCTTCTGGAAAAAAATAGAGTGTGTGACAGAAGTAGCTCCTCTTGGACCATGTCTTGGCTGCTGTTATAATGAAATCATCCCAAACATAACTTCTAAAGAAATCTCAACTGCCAGATTTTCCAAGGAAACCCTTGGGTTTCCAAATGGGGACTTTAGCAGCAGCAAGGACTTCATCCACTCAGGGAAATGTGTGGCCACCTCTGAGGAATGACCCCAGACACCAGGTTTCACCCTGGAAATTCCCCAATCAGCCCTTCATCCTGTTGGGGTCAGCACTGCTGTCAAAACATGATCCTCTTCCATCACTCTCCATCCCTCTGTAAATATCCACGCCGTCCAGTTCGTCTCACTTCAGGGAAAGGGGGTCTATCCGAGGTGGTCCTCTGAAACTGGACAAGTCCACTTCCTTCCCCCCAGCCTTCTGGCACAGGTGCCAACTTCAACCCTGGTCTGTTCTGACAAGAGCTGCCCAGTGTTCTCTGTTTGTCCAAGTCAGATCTCCCAGGTATTTTGAAAGCTCCCTCAGAGGAGAAAACCTGGCTCGTTCTCCTCCAGACTCTCCATTCCCACTCTCCCACTCTCCACCCCATCCCCCCATGTTGAGAACACTTGAACTCTGAAGTGAATGCTTTAACCCTGGCTGGCAGGAGTGGGATGCAGACAGTAAGTACAGTAAGATAGAAACCAGGATGTCCCAGCTGCCAAGGAGGGGCCATGTGGCCAGAGGAAGTGGGTCAGCTGTTCTGGGCCTCTGCCTCCTCTTCCAAGAGTCCTCCCCTGGTCCCCGCACTGTAGCCAGCTGAGCCACCATCTCTTTCTCACTGAGAGCACCAGCGGATTTTCTCCTCCCCCCTATAACAAGCAGGAATAATGAAGCATACTACACCGTAGACAAGAAGCCTGCAAAACCAGGAAGGGACTACTAACAGGTGCCCTCCAAATTCCATGCTCTTTTTTTATTTAAAAATTGTTAAGTTACAGTTGACATACAATATTACATTAGTTTCTGATGTACAGCCTAGTGATAAGACATTTATATGACTTACAAAGTGATCACCCCCATAAGTCTAGTACCCATCTAACACCACACATAGTTATAATATTATTGACTATATTCCCTATGCTGTACTTTACATCCTGTGAGTATTTTTATAACCAGCAATTTGTACTTCTAAATCCTTTCACTTTTTTTAGTCCTCTCCCCAACCCCCTCCCATCAGGCAACCATCAATTTGTTCTCTGTATCTATAAGTTTGTTTCTGGGGTTTTTTTGTTCATTTATTTTGTCAAAAATGGCAAGATTTCATTCTTTTTTATGACTAATAGTGGTCAATAAATCTAGGACAAAGAAGGCAAAAATATACAACACGGTAAAGACAGTCTATAAAATAAATGTTGTCAGTAAAATGACAGATACATGCAAAATAATGAAACTGGATCACTTTCTTACACCATATACAAGAGTAAACTCAAAATGGATTAAAGACTTAAATGTAAGACCTGAAATCATAAAACTCCTAGAAGAAAACTCTAGCAGTAAACTCTGTGACACTGCTCTTAGCAATATCTTTTTGCATATATCCTCCTCAGGGAAGGGAAACAAAAGAAAAATAAACAAATGGGACTATATCAAACCCCTTCATGTTGGGGAACCCTAGGACTTAGTACTCAGAACTCTTTATTTCTGGGCCTACATACACTCCCTTGGTCATCTCATCTCTTTAAATATTCTGTGCTAACAGCTCTCAAATTCAAATCTCCAGATTGGATTGCCCTTGAATTCTGCATTTCCAGTTGCCTACTCAACATCTCCATTTGTCTCTAATCAAATTCATAATTTCCATTTCACCCCACACCCACCATCAAAAAAAACCAAAACAACACAAAACCAAAACAAATGATTTCTCCTATAGCCTTCCTGATCCCAGGTGATAGCAACTGCCTTCTTCTAGTAGTTCAGGCCAAAATAATCTTGTACTCTTTCTTGCAAATCCCACATCACTGATCTTATTGGATCTACCTTTAAAATATATTCACTGAGAGCACCAGAAGGACCAGATGACCTCTTTCCATCTTCACTGCTACCACCCTGGCCCAAGACATTTCCATTATTTACTTGTATTGGAATAGCCTCACAATTGGTCCATCTTTTCTCTCTATAGTTTACTTTCTACACAGCAGCTAGAGTTATCCTTTTAAACAAGGGGAAACTTTAATCCCCCCACTCAGATTTCTCCAGGATAAAAGCTGAGTCTTTAGATTGGCCTATGAATCCCTACATGACCTGGCCCCTTGCTATTCTTTTTTTATAAAATTTTTTTATTTATTTAAGAGAGGAAGGAGGAGGGAGAGAGAGATAGAAACATCAATGATGATAGAGAATCATTGATCAGCTGCTTCCTGCACACCCCCTATTGGGGATTGAGCCCACAACCTGGTCATGTGCCCTGACCAGGAATAGAATCACGATCTCCTGTTCATAGGTCGATGCTCAACCACTGAGCTACACCAGCTGGGCCCCTTGCTTTTCTTTTGATCTCATCTGCTGCCACAGTTCCTCTTTCTTCCTTTATTCCGTGCTCCCTTTGTGGCTATTCCTTGAATACACCAGGCCCATCTTTCTCAGGATCTTTGTGTTTACTATTTCCCCTGACTGGGACACTCTTTTCCCCACTGTCCGTATAGCTCATTCTCCAGGTCTCTATTCAAATTTTACCTCACAAGGGAGGCCTTCCCTGACCACCCCATATAAAGTGATACCTCAATCATTCCCAACTCCTTTACTCTGCTTGTTTTTTTTCACTTAACACTTATTTGCCTTCTGTCAATATCATTTATTAGTTGTTTATGCATTTGATTTCTATCTCCCTCCATAGGACTTTCTTTAGTTGACTGCCGTGTTGAGGCTAAGAAAAAGGAAGAAGATTTTATGTAGTGGCTATGAGGAATAGGAGATTGATCCTGCAGAACACATAGCATGGTTTTTAAGTAGTGATGAAACATCTCAGTTTGGAACCACAACAATGACATACCCTCTCCCTTCGCTTTGGGGTTGCAAGAAAGATCACAATAGGGCAGAGAGCTGCTGTGAGGAGAAAGGAATCCCAGGCTCCAGGTTCAGAGTCTATGCTTTACCTAATGACCCATCTCTCTTCAGCTGCTTGCCCACCACGACTGAACCCATCTGACCCCAGCTCCTTCCCTAGGGGACTTTAGCAGCAGCAAGGACTTTATCCACAGAGTATCAGGATGGGTTCTTAGAAAGCAGACTCTGAAATGGAGATTAGCATGCAAGAAGTTTATTAGAAATGTTCTTAGGTTCAATGCCAGGAGAAGAAAAAGGAAGGAAATAGGACTGGGCAGGAGAAGATGGGCCACAATACAGTCTCAACAAAGGACCTGGCTAACCCTGTGGGGGGCCATGATTGGCCCGTCTTACCCAAGCACTGATCAATCATTGGATGTGGGTCTCCTGGGAAGGGGGAATGATACAATCCAGTTTACTTTCTTTAGCAGAGGCAATTTCCAATGAAGACTTCCAGCTGAGAGATGTCTTTCTGTGGTACTTCTAGCAGCGAGGGGAGTAAGTCCTTCAGTCATGAAGGGGATCCCAGCACCACAGTATCCATCATAGTAATACATCTTTAGTTAGCCCTTATTCCATGCCTGGCTCAGGGTCTCCCTCAACCTCAGTTGGTGGGGGAGGGGGGAGCTTAGAAGCTTCAGGAACTTACTTGAGGCACCTGGGTACAGGTATTATAAACCTGCATAGAAGTCAGAAGCCTTGGGTTCTAATGCCAGGTCAGCTACTAATTCACTATGTGACAGGCAAGTCTCTGGCCTCTCTCAGCCTCAGTTTCCCCATCTGTACATGAGGGTTAAGCTGAGGTCCTTATCCAATAGTCCATGGCTTTATGATGCCTAAAAATCATGGATTGTGAAGAGTGAAGCCTGCCTTTGCCTCAGTCTTGGATCTCAAAGGCCCCACCCATCACCCCAGCCCTCTCAGTTTGAGAGCTGTCAGGCTCCGGTCTTTATGGCCAGGGGTCACAAGCTGAATAATCAAAATATAAGGTCAAGGATAGATTTATGATAGAGTGAGCATTCATGCTCCTTTCAACTCCCTCGACTCTTCTCAGAATGGATTTTAGCTCTTCCCAGAAGCATTATGGCCTCTGGCCCTACACAGAGACATCACTGAATATGTTATGGGCAAAATTCTTGGAGGTCATTCCGTTTATTACTGTTTTCTGGCATCATAGGCCACACAGAGACACCCCTATCTCCCAGAGACTTATAAGTGCACATTACTCATTAGCAGCCTCTGGAAGCTTCAGGGCCTTTGAAAGGCCAGAGGACGAGTAATTTAGAATTCTACTTTTGCCTTGGAAATAGTAAGAGATTCTTAAATTATGCCCCAATCCATATGCCCACCCTCTGCCATCAGGTTTACATTTCTCGGGATAGTCCTATGTTCACCTAGCTCAGCTGCTCATTATGGGAATTGCTTTTGTTCATGTTTATGCTTTTTTTCTAAGAAGAAGCAGACTTCATTACTTAGCTCAATACTTTTCTCTTTGACTACTCATGACCAGAGTGAAATTGGGAAGAATGTGGTGCGACCACCCACATTTCTGAAGTAATGTACTATGTAAAGAAGCCAGACATGGTTAGGCCTGATCTTGGGAGGGATAGCCCATGGGAGGCAGAAAGGCCCTCAGGTACTTGTTAGTCCAGCCGCTCCCATCTTACAGATCGGAAAACTGGGACAAAGGAGGATGGGACCCCAGCTTCTTACTAAGTATGAGATCCTTCAGAAGAGAAGGAAGGCTTTCATATCATAGTCTTGCATTTGAAATGACTTTTAAAAAATAAATATATAACAGAAATTTAGAAATAAGATAAAGAACCATTAACAGACCAGAATATTGGGGAATTTCTAGAGATGGAAAGCAAATGGGGGTGTCAGATTCCTATCTTGATCCTGAAATAATTGAACTACAGATTCCCTTCCCCAAACTCAACCTTGGAGACATTGTACACATGAGAGAGAGGTAATGCATCCCAGAACTTAATCCCCGGGGAAACCAGAAGCCGGACAGTTCCCAGTTTAGATGAATATTGCAGCATAGAGATGGAGAGAGTTGGCTATCAAGAGTGAATGAGGCCCAGCCACAGTGGCTCAGTGGTTGAGCGTCGACCTATGAACCAGGAGGTCACGGTTCAATTCCAGGTCAGGGCACACGCCTAGGTTGCGGGCTCAATCCCTGATTGTGCAGGAGGCGGCTGATCAATGATTCTTTCTCATCATTGATGCTATCTTTCTATCCCTCTCCCTCTCTGAAATCAAGCAATATATATATAAATATATATATATATTCTTTTAAAGGGTGAATGAGGAGCACACTTTCTCTTTCCACTAAAGACTGAGGAATGCATTTTTCAGGCTGAGCTGAAACACTGAGGAAGTCTCAAAGGAGCAGAGCAGAATGGACCAGCACAGGCCAGAGCAGACTGGCACAGGATGGGATAGACCAGGCCAGAGCAGAGTGGACAGGCAGCAGGACCAACGCAGAGCAGAGCTGTCTAGCTGGAGGGGGGCCTGGCTCCAGTGTTGCCTCACAATGTGCTGTTTTCACAGTCGTGCTGTATGACAATTGAGCTGTTCCACAGCTGTGCTATATCACAGAGCTCTGTTGCACTGAATAAAATTTCCTTCTTTACCGCACCCCAAATTGGTGGTTCCTGTTGGTGTTGAATTGGCACCAATGACCATCAGTTGACAAGAGTTATTTGTGAATATTTCCTCAGGAATAAATGAACCTGTTTATTTCAAAATGGCTTTGGGGTACAGAAGCCACCCTAAGACCTGGCTGACTTACAAAGAAATTGGAAGAGCTTGTGCTCTGCCCTGTCTGGCCCTCATCACTCACCACTGGGGCACAGCTCCACCTCCATCTCCACCAGGGAAGGAATTGCAACAGGGTTTGGCAGCTTTGGTGGTGGGGGTGAGGCTACCTGGGATCTCATCCCAGTTCGGGCCCTGCCTGCACAAGCAATAGAGCCCCTTCTGCTCTGGGCCTCAGTTTCCCTATCTGTATCAGGAGAAGGTTAAGCCAGAGCCTGTATGTGTCCCTGCTATGAGCCAGGGAGGACTAGCATCAGCTGAAAGGCAGACAGCCCCGAGTCCCTGAGCTAACTGGTCTGGAGCTCCCCTTCCAGGGGACCCACCTGCTGAGAGCTGCGTCCCCCAGCACTCCCAACATGCTGTTCTTGCATTTCCAGTTCACCCAAGTGCCTTGCAGAGCTGCAGAACTGGAAGAGGTTGGGCTTCAGGAGTCACAAGCTAAAATGTGTTGCATCTTCTTAGAAGGTCAAAACTGAGAGTGTGGCCTCTGAAAACAGACATACTTGGATTTGAAGTGCAGCTCTGTTACTTCCTATCTGCGTGCCTGCAGCTTGATCTAAACTGTCAGTCTCAGCTTCCTCATCTGTAAATGGGGATAATGACAGTGCCTAAGTCATAAGGTTATAATGAGGATTAAATGACATAATGCAAATAAAGTGCTAACTCCTTAGTAGGTGTCCTGTTATAATGTTTAATATGTGGATGTGAGTGAATATATGCATATATTTAAAAATGAATACAGATACTTTTAGAACAGTGGTTCTCAACCTTCCTAATGCTTCGACCCTTTAATACAGTTCCTCATGTTGTGGTGACCCCCAATTTCATTGTTACAAATTGAACATAATTAAAGCATAGTGATTAATCACAAAACAATATGTAATTATACATGTGTTTTCCGATGGTCTTAGGCCACCCCTGTGAAAGGGTCGTTCGACCCCCAAAGGGGTCGCGACCCACAGGTTGAGAACCGCTGTTCTAGACACTGTTATAAGCATGTATATACAGGGTGGGACAAAAGTAGGTTTACAGTTGTTCACATGGAAAATAATACTATAATTAATAAATAATAAAACAAGAATAAACTCTGTTTCCCATACTCACAACTGTAAACCTACTTTGCCAGTCTCCTACTTTATGTATTGAAGATATGTATTGTTATATTAACACTTGTATGTTAATATACAAATACATGGTTTGTTTACAAAATAGTACATGTGTTCTTCTACAACCTGCTTTTCCCCTTCACAATATGTTTTTGCAGATAGGCTTCATTTCTTTTACATGTATCTATTCCTTTAAAAAAACCAAACTGCTGTGAAGTGTTCTACAATGTGTCAGTTTAACCGCCCACTGTTGAGGAACATTTAGTTTGGTCCTTCTTTTTCTTTTCTTGTTATGGCAATACAGCAATAAATATCTTAGATATATATTTTTTTATTTCTTTATTTTTCTTACGACTACAGGAGAATTGAACAAGAAAACTCTTTCTAGAGAACTTTAACAAGAAGAGTTTCATCTTTTTTAAAAAATAATTCTTATTGTTGAAAGTATTACAGATGTCCCCCTTTTTCCCTCATTGGCCCCCTCCAGCTCCCCGAGCCCCTCCTTCCCCTGCCCCAGGCTCTCACCACCCCATTGTCTGTGGCCCTGAGCCATGCATATATGCATACAAGGCTTTTGGTTGGTTACCTCCCACCAACCCACCCTCCCCCGCCTTCCCTCTGAGATTCCGCACTCTGTTCCATGTTTCTATGTCTCTGGATCCACTCTGTTCATCAGTTTATTTTGTTACTTAGATTCCACATGTGAGTGAGATCATGTAATATTTGTCTTTCTCTGACTGACTTATTTCACTTAGCATGATACTCTCCAGGTCCCTTCATGCTAAGTGAAATAAGTCCCAAGGGTAAGAGATTCTTCTTTTTACTGCTGCATAGTATTCCGTGGTATAAATGTACCACAGCTTTTTTATCCACTCATCTACTGGTGAGCACTTGGGCTGTTTCCAGATCTTAGCTGTTGTAAATTGTGCTGCTATGAGCATAGGGGTTCATACATTCTTTCTGATTGGCATTTTAGGTTTCTTAGTATATATTCCTAGAAGTGGGATCACTGGGTCAAATGGCAGCTCCATATTTAATTTTTTGAGGAAACTCCATACTGTTTTCCATAATGGCTGCACCAGTCTGTATTCCCACCAGCAGTGTACTAGGCTTCCCTTTTCTCCACATCCTCACTTGCATTTGTCATTTGTTGAATTGTTGATGGTAGCCATTCTGACAGGTGTGAGGTGATACCTCATTATCTTTTTTTAAAATATATTTTTATTGATTCAGAGAGGAAGGGAGAGGGAGAGAGAGACAGAAACATCAATGATGAGAGAGAATCATTGATCGGCTACCTCCTGCATGCCCCCTACTGGGGATCGAGCCCGCAACCAGGTATAAGCCCTTGACTGGAATCGAACCCGGGACCCTTCAGTCCCCAGGCTGATGCTTTATCCACTGAGCAAAACGAGCTAGGACTCATTATCGTTTTAATTTGGATCTTTCTGATGATCAGTGACTTTGAGCATTTTTTCATATGTCTCATGGCCATCTGAATGTCCTCTTTGGAGAAGTGCCTATTTAGGTCATTTACCCATCTTTTAATTGGATTGTTTGTCTTCCTTTTGTTAAGTTGTATGAGTTCCTTATATTAATCCTTTATCAGCCGAACCGGTTTGGCTCAGTGGATAGAGCGTCGGCCTGCGGACTGAAGGGTCCCAGGTTCGATTCCGGTCAAGGGCATGTACCTTGGTTGCAGGCACATCCCCACTGGGGGGTGTGCAGGAGGCAGCTGATCGATCTCTCTCATCGATGTTTCTAACTCTCTATCCCTCTCCCTTCTTCTCTGTAAAAAATCAATAAAATATATATTAAAAAAAAATCTTTAATCCTTTATCAGATGTATCATTGCTAAATATGTTCTCACATACTGTGGGCTCCCTTTTCATTTTGTTGATGGTTTCTTTTGCTGTGCAAAAGATTTTTATTTTTTTTTAAATATATTTTTATTGATTTAGAGAGGAAGGGAGAGAGAGATAGAAACATCTATGATGAGAACCATTGATTGGCTGCCTCCTGCATGCCCCCTACTGGGAATCGAGCCTGCAACCCGGGCATTGAGTCTGCAACCTGCATGTACCCTTGACTAGAATCAACCCAGGATCCTTCAGTCCCCAGGCTGATGCTATATCCACTGAGCCAAACCAGCTAGATCCAGGAGCTTTTTATTTTGATGTAGTCTCATTTGTTTATTTTCTCTTTAATTTCTTTTGCCCTAGGAGCTGTATTGCTATGAGAGATGTCTAAGATTTTGCTGCCTATGGTTTCCTCTAAGATTTTTATAGTTTCATGACTTACATTTAAGTCTTTTATCCATTTTGAGTTTACGCTTGTGTATGGTATAAGTTGGTGGTCTAGTTTCATTCTTTTGCATGTATCTGTCCAATTTTCCCAACATCATTTTGACTGTCTTGCTTCCATTGTATGCTCTTGCCTCCTTTGTCAAATATTAATTGAGCATAATGGCTTGGGTCAATTTCTGGGATCTCTGTTCTGTTCCATTGATCTATATGCCTGTTCATGTACCAATACCAGGCTGTTTTAATTACGGTGGCTTTGTAGTATAACTTGAAATCTGGTATTGTGATTTCTCCAACTTTGTTTTTCTTTCTCAAGATTGCTGCAGCTATTCTGGGTCTTTTTAAATTCCATATAAATTTTTGGAGTATTTGTTCTAGCTCTGTGAAATATGCCATTGGCATTTTAATAGGGATTGCATTGAATCTGTAGATTGCCTTAGGTAGTATGGAAATTTTAATGATGTTGATTCTACTAATCCATGAACATGGTTTATTCTTCCACTTGTTTATATATTCTTCTATCTCTTTTTTCTATGTCCTGTAGTTTTCAGAGTACAAGTGTTTTGCCTCCTTGGTTAAGTTGCAATGGTAAATGGGATTGTTTAGTTTCTCTTTCTGAGAATTCATTATTGGTGTATATAAAAGCCATCGATTTTAGGGTGTTGATTTTGTATCCTGCTACATTACCAAATGCATTTATTAAATCTGGTAGATTTTGGTGGAGTCTTTAGGGTTTTCTATGTATAATATCATGTCATCTGCGAATAATAAGAGGTGTACTTCCTCCTTTCAAATTTGGGTGCCTTTTATTTCTTCTTCTTGTCTGATGGCTATGGCTAAAACTCCAGTACTAAGTTGAATAAGAGTGGTGAAAGCGGACATCCCTGTCTTGTTCCTGTTCTTAGGGGAAATGCTTTTAGTTTTTGCCCATTGAGTATGATGTTGGCTGTAGGTTTGTGATATATGGCCTTCATTATGTTGAGATATGCTCCCTCTATTCCCACTTCGCTGAGAGTTTTTATCAAAAATGTGTGTTACATTTTTTTTTATTTTTATTTTTTTTAAATATATTTTATTGATTTTTTACAGAGAGGAAGGGACAGAGACAGAGAGCTAGAAACATTGATGAGAGAGAAACCTCGATCAGCTGCCTCCTGCACATCTCCCAATGGGGATGTGCCCGCAACCCAGGCACATGCCCCCGACCGGAATCGAACCCGGGACCCTCCAGTCCACAGGCCGACGCTCTATCCACTGAGCCATACCGGTCTCGGCTCGTGTTACATTTTGTCGAATGCTTTGTGCTATTGATATTATCATGTGATTTTTGTCTTTCAATTTGTTTCTATGGTGTATCATGCTTATTGATTTGTGAATATTGTACCAGCCTTGCATTCCATTCCTGGAATAAATCCCCATTGCTGGATGCGATTTGCTTAGTATTTTGTTGAGGATTTTAGCATCTATGTTCATCAGGGATATTAGTTATAATTCTCTTTCTTTGTAGTGTCTTTATCTGGTTTTCTAATTAGGATAATGCTGGACTCTTAAAAAGAGCCTGGAAGTGTTCCTTCCTCTTGGATTTTTTTGGAATAGTTTGAGGAGTATAGGTATTAGTTCTTCTTTGAATGTTTGGTAAAACTCCCCTGTGAGGCCATCCGGGCCCAGGCTTTTGTTTGTTGGGAGTTTTTGATACTGCTTCTATTTCATCACTGTTTATTGGCCTATTCAGATTTTCTGATTCTTCCTGATTAAGTTTTGGGAGATAGTATTTTTCTAGGAATTTGTCCATTTTATCCTCATTGTCCAGCTTACTCATAGTACAGTGGGGTCTTGACTTACGAGTGTCCCCGACTAACGAGTTTTTTGAGATACCAGCTGTCTCTCCCCCGATTTTTTGCATTGAATTGACAGAGTAATTTGAGTTAACGAGCTCCTTAACGAGCTCGGTCTTGGAACGAATTAAACTCGTAAGTCAAGGCCCCACTGTATTTTCTTACAATCCTTTGTATTTCTGTGGTGTCAGTGGTTAATTCTCTGCTTTCATTTCTGATTTTATTTATTTGGGTCCTCTCTCTTTGTTTCTTGAGTCTGGCTAATGGTTCAGCAATCTTGTTTATCCTTTCTTGGTTTCCCTATTGTGTATTTTTTTTTTAGTCTCTATGTCATTTATTTCTGCTCTAATATTTATTATTTCCTTTCTTCCACTTACTCTGGGCTTTTCTTGTTGTTCTCGCTCTTTAGTTCTTTAACTTGTAGGGTTAAATGTTTTATTGTTGATTTTTCTTGTGTGTTTTTTTCAGATATGCCTATAGTACTATGAACTTCCCTCTCAGGAGTGCTTTTGCTGTGTCCCAGAGATTTTGGGTTGTTGTGTGTTCATTTTCATTTGTTTCCAGGAAGTTTTTTATTTCTTTCTTGATCTCGTTGGTAACCCATTTATTGTTTTATAACATGCTATTTAGTCTACTGTGATCTGAGAAGATGCTTTATATGATTTCAATATTCTTGAATTTGTAGGGACTTAGCTTGTGTCCTTCTTGAATTTGTAGAGACACAGCTTAAAATGTACCATGTGCAATTGAGAAGAATGTGTATTCCATAGCTTTGGGGTGAAATGTTCTGAAGATGTCAATTAGTTACATCTGATCTAGTGTGTCATTTAGGATTGCTGTTTCTTAGTTGATTTTTTTGTCTAGAAGATTTATGCAGTGATGTCAGTGGGATATTAAAGTTCCCTATTATTATTGTATTGCTGTCGATCTCTCTCTTGATATCCTCCAGACATTTTCTTATATATTTGGATGCTCCTGTATTGGGTGCATATATGTTTACCAGAGTTATAGCCTCTTGTTGTATCAAACCCGTTAGCATTATAAAGTGGCCTTCATTCTCTCTTTTTATGGCCTTCACTTTGATATGAGTGTCTGGAGGAGAAAGGAAGCACTGTGGGCTTGTAGAGGAGAAAATGTTCCATGACATGATCACTGCCAGACCTGGGAACTAGAGATTGCTTCCCATAAATCTCCCAGAGATGGTTTAATCAACCTGTCCCTTAGGCCCCACCCCAGGCAAGCATGTAAGGCATTTCCTCCTTTTCTGGGGCTGATCATACCCAGTATTCCTATCTATCCTTCCCTGTTCTATATAACTCTTTAGTGCCTACCATGAGGTGTGAAGAATATACAGGTCACCTTGCTACTGCCCAAAATACACTTTGTATGTAAGTTCCCATAATAAACTCTTGATGTCAGCCTCTTTCTTCAGTCTCTGAACCCCAGGAAATTTTTGTAACAGGGCTGGTCATCCCGCTTTGGCAATTGCTAGAGTCTCCTTTTGCTGAAGGAGGACTGTCTTCCCTCACCCACCACATTGTTCTCTGTCCTCTGTGCCTCATTCACTTTCCCTTTAGGAATGCAGACACCACTCAGTGGCCTTAAGAGAGGACTCCTGCCCCTTTATGTTCTATCCCAGCGGTTCTCAACCTGTGGGTCCCGACCCCTTTGGCGGTCGAACGACCCTTTCACAGGGGTCGCCTAAGACCATCCTGCATATCAGATATTTACATTACGATTCATAACAGTAGCAACATTACAGTTATGAAGTAGCAACGAAAATAATTTTATGGTTGGGTCACAACATGAGGAACTGTATTTAAAGGGCCAGAAGGTTGAGAACCACTGTAACCCAAGGGACAGCTGGCTTTTCACTTAAGTACCTGCAGCACGGTTCAGCCTGGAAGGACCCACACATGATCAGACTAATAGCACAGCTTAATTATTCACTGTGCTTCGATAGATGGTCTCAATGAAGAGATTTCCCTTATTTCCAATGAAGGAGGTTCTGAACTAGATTTTGTTAAAAGAACCAATCAACACGTTTCCTCACAGGTGACCAAAATCTCAAATCTTTACCATGGTTCTCAAGCCATTGCTGATCTGACCACAATATCCCTCCTTCAGTCTCAGCCTCCTTTTGTACCCCTGATCCCCATCTGGGCTTCTCTGCAGAGCTTGACAAGTTCCTTTCCAGAAATGACCCTTCATACTTGCAGTTTCACCTGCCTGAAACAGACCTCTGCCCATGCCTGCCCCATCTTTACCTGGGTTACTCTTAAGCCTCCTTCAAAGTACAGCTTCACTGTCCCTTCCTCCAGCAGACTTTTTTTGTGTGAGCACTCCTCCTACTCTAGACTCAGGTTTCCCTATAATGCACTATCTTAGCATCTGATCTGTCTACTTTTAGCACAGATCAAAATTAAAATTAAGGAATTACATCATTATTGTTCAATGTCTATGTTCCCCACTACAATATAAGGTATTCACTATTGTACACCCTTGCACAGAGAAGGCACTCAAGTCTGTTGAATAAGTGAGGAATAAATGAATGGTGAATAAAGATGGCTTTCCAGCACAAGTGGAATTAGAGTTGGGCCTTCAGACAGGCCTAGACCTTATCATCAGAGTGATAGAGTGGAAGGAGCACTGGACTGAGAGTCAGGAATCTCAGTTTTGGGTCCGGCTGTGTGACTCATCTATTTACTCAAGACATATTCACTAAAAACCACTGCATACCAGGTGCTGTGTTAGGCACTGGAGATATAGTTGTGAAGAAATAGGTCATGGTTTCCTTCTCCTAGAGGTCTAGAGAAGGAGCCAGATGCAAGCCAAATAACCACACTAACTGTAGTAAGTGATATGAAAAAGAGGGACATAAAGCAATGAGTGTATATAACAGTGAGGTTCAATTGAGTTATGGAGCCCAGTAAAGCCTTCCCTGACAATAGGATGGTTTTGTTTTGCATTTTTATCGAGGTATAACATCAATAAATCTTGACAAATACATACACCAGATCAATATATAGAAATTTTCTATCACCCTAGAAAGTCCCCATATGCTGCTTTCCAGTCAATATCCCAGAAAACTCTGAAACTGATCTGACTTCTATCAATATGTAGCACTTTTGCCTAGTCTAGAATTTTGTATAAATAGAATCATACAGTATATACTTCTTTTGGTCTTGCTTCTTTCACTCAGCATTATGTTTTTGGGATTCATTCATGTTATTGCATGTGCCAGTATTTTGTTCCTTTTTATTGCTGAATAGTATTCTATATATGACTATGCCATAGTTTATCCATTCACCTGTTGAGAAATATTTGAGTTGTTTCCTATTTTGGGCATTACAGATAAAGTTGCTATAACACTCTTGTACAATACTTTCATTTCTCTGGGGCAATGCGGACACAAAACTAGAATTACTGATAATAGATTATATATATGTTTAATTTAATGAGAAATTACCTAATAGTTCTCAAGAGTAGTTCTGCCACTTTTATATGCATAACAGCAGTATATGGGTGTTCCAGTTGCTTCACATCCCTACCAACATTTGGTATTGTCGGGGTTTTTACTATTAAATTAAGTATATGTGTGTGAAGTGGTATGTCATTGTAGTTTTAACTTTTATGTTAAGAAGGGATGACCTGAAGCTAAAACCAAAGGATAAGAAATAGATCAGGTGAAGAGGATGGGGTGTTGAGCATTCTGGGGAAAGAGTACAGAATGTGCGAAAGCCCCCAGGACCAGAGCGATCACAAAGAGCCAAAGGGAGTGCGATACAGGGTAAGGGTGGTGAGGACAACAGTGGGAAGCACCAAGCCATTCACCTTCAAGGGATCATACACACACCAGCAGTGACCAGAGTTAATTTTAGTCAAACCTCAGAGGGAAGGTAGGGGAGGGTGGGGGTAGGGGACAGATCAACCAAAGGACTTGTATGCATGCATATAAGCCTAATCAATGAACACAGACACCAGGGGGGGTGAGGGTATGAGTGTGTGTGTGTGTGTGGGGCGGGGGCAATGGGAGATATGGACACATATGTAATACCTTAATCAATAAAGAAAACAATAAAAAATAAAAAATAAATGCCAGATCAAAAAATAGAGTCATGTCCCAGGTTGCATAAAACCTCAGAAATTTCTTATTTCCCTGGGAAGTAGGGCGGGAAACTCATAATAACCAAAATTGAATTTCTTCTCATCTCAGCAGAAAAGAGCTCAGAATGGATGAAATTTGATTTAGAGTAATGAAAGAAATGAGCACTTTTTGCATGTGACCATTGTGATTGCAAATACATGATTACCTGTTTACCACATATGCAAGAGTAGAATTGCTGGGTGGTGCTGAGTACCCATTTAGATTTGACACCAGAAATTTAAAATGAAGTCATTCAGCCTGGGAGCCAGCAGTTCCAGACTGCCAGTTTAGACCTGATCCCTGAACCAGCAGTCAGACATCCCCTGAGGGGCCCCAGATTGGAGAAGGTGTAGGCTGGGCTAAGGGACACCCCCCCCACACACACACACACAGTGCACGAATTTTGTGCACCAGGCCTCTAGTAGTCAATAATACTGCAATAACTACATGTGGTGTCAGTTGGGTGCTAGATTTATTAGGGTGATCACTTTGCAAGTTGTATAAATGTCACTGGGTTGTACATCTGAAACTAATATAGTAAGTGAACTGTAATTGAAAATTAAAATTTTTTTAAAGAAAATATTTTACTTTCCCTTTACCACCTCCTACCCTTTCAATTTTGTGTGCCAGGACCCCATTTTCTGTAATTCTTCAACCTCACTGAGACCTCTAATCACTTAATTCCACCAGTAGTCAGTGTCCATTCTTCACTCCCCTCTGGCCCAGTATAGAGCCCATGATTCATTATTATAATCATTTTCTTACCCACCTCAATCTTCAACCTACTCTCATAGAAAAACCATAACCTGTCTAAGCACTACTGTCGGAGATGAGATATTGTTCCTGCACCTGAATGTTTGCCAGGGAAAAATCACACAGAGAGGAAGGGAGAGAGATAGAGAGTTAGAAACATCGATGAGAGAGAAACATCGACCAGCTGCCTCCTGCACATCTCCTACTGGGTATGTGCCCGCAACCCAGGTACATGCCCTTGACCGGAATCGAACCTGGGATCCTTCAGTCCGCAGGCCGACACTCCATCCACTGAGCCAAACCGGTTTCGGCTAAAGTGAGTCTTTTTAAAATTGATTTCAGAGGGGAAAGGAGAGGGAAAGAGATAGAAACATCAATGATGAGAGAGATCATTGATCAGCTGTCTTCTGAACCCCCGACACTGGGGATCGAGTCCGCAACCCGGGTGTGTGCCCTTGACCAGAATCGAACCCAGTACCCTTCAGTCCGCAAGCTGACACTCTATCCACTGAGCCAAACCGGCTAGGGCTGAAGTGAGTCTTATAGGCAGCGTATGTAAGGGTCTTATTTTGTTATTCATTCAGCCCCATAGGTCTTTTGATTGGATCATTTAATACATTTCCATTTAAAGTTATTGTTGGTAGATACTTAGTTATTGCCATGTTATTATTCATATTTTTTATCTTTTTTTCCATCTTCTTGAAGAACACCTTTTGAACATTTCTTATAATACTGGTTTGGTGGTAATGATATCCTTTAGCTTTTTCTTGTCTGGTAGGTCTTTATCTGTCCTTTATCTGATAAAGTTTATCAAATCACTAGAGGCCCAGTGCATGAAATTTGTGCATGGGTAGGGTCCCTAGCAGCTGCCGGCTGCCGGCCTGGGCTTCCCTTCCTCAGCTGCCAGCTGCCGGCTGGGGCCTTTCTTCGTTCCGCACCACCCCCTGGTGGTCAGCACACATCATAGCAAGCAATTGAACTCCTGGTCTCCCAGTCAAACTCCCAAGGGGACACTTTGCATATTAGGCTTTTATATATATATATATATAGATAGATAGCTTTGCTGGGTAGAGTAATCTTGGTTGTAGGTCCTTGGTTTTCATCACTTTCAATACCTTGTGCCAATTCCTTCTGGCCTACAAAGCTTCTGTTGATAAATAAGCTGACAGTCATATGGGAGTTCATTGTAGGTAACTTTTTCTCTTACTGCTTTTAAGATTCGCTCTTTGTCTTTAACTTTTGGCATTTTAATTATGGTGTGGGCCTCTTTGGATTCATCTTCTTTGGGATTCTCTGTGCCTCCTAGACTTGTATGTCTATTTCTTTCAGTAGGTTAGGGAAGTTTTCTGTCATTTTTTCAGGTAGATTTTCAATTCCTTGCTCTCTCTCTTCTCCTTCTGGTAACCCCATGAAGCAAATGTTGGTATGCTGAAGTTGTCCCAGAGACTCCTTACACTTTCCTCATGTTTCATTTTCTTTTTTCTCTTTTGATTGGGTATTTTCTGCATTCATATCTTCCAAATTGCTGATTTAATCCTCTGCTTCATCTACTCTTCCGTTGATCCTTTAATGCAGTGATGGCGAACCTTTTGAGCTCGGCGTGTCAGCATTTTGAAAACCCTAACTTAACTCTGGTACTGTGTCACATATAGAAATTTTTTGATATTTGCAACCATAATAAAACAAAGATTTATATTTTTGATATTTATTTTATATATTTGAATGCCATTTAACAAAGAAAAATCAACCAAAAAAAATGAGTTCACGTGTCACCTCTGACACGCGTGTCATAGGTTCGCCATCACTGCTTTAATGTATTCTTTTCAGTGAGTATATTCTTCATTTCTGACTGGTTCTTTTTCATGTTTTCTATCTCTATTTTTATTCTTCCTATCTCTTTGTTGAAGTTCTCACTAAATCCATCTACTGTTCCCCTAAGTTCATTGAGCATTATTGTAACCAGTGTTTTGAACTCTGCATCGGGTAGATTGCTTGTCTCCATTTTGTTTAGTTGTTTATCTGGAGTTTTGACCTGTACTTTCATTTGGAACACATTTCTTTCTATCTTCATTTTGGCTGTATCCCTGTGTTTTGTTTTTTTATGTATTACGAAGAGCTGCTATATTTCCCAGTCTTGGTAGAGTGGTCTTATGTAGTAGGTATCCTCTAAGACCCAGTGGCATAGCATCCCTAGTTACCTGAGCTGGGTGCTCCAGGTGCACTCCCCCCGCCCCACACACACACAACATATGGCTGTGTGCACCCTCCTGTCATAGCTGAGCCTTGATTGCTATTGGCATGTCAATGGGAGGGATTTACCCCCAGGCCAATTGGCTGCAAAGAATGGTGGAGAACCCTAACCGGTTTGGCTCAGTGGATAGAGTGTCGGCTTGCAGACTGAAGGGTCCCAGGTTCTATTCCAGTCAAGGGCATGTACCTTGGTTGTGGACACATCCCCAGTAGAGCATGTGCAGGAGTCAGCTGATCGATGTTTCTCTCTCATCAATGTTTCTAACTCTCTATCCCTCTCCCTTCTTCTCTGTAAAAAATCAATAAAATATATTTAAAAAAAAAAAAAAGAATGGTGGAGGATCTACTGTGCAGTAGCTGACCCATGGAGCAGGACTCGATTCAGGGAGCTCTGGTGCCAGCTGAGTCTGTCTCCTGAGTGCATCAGTCATGGATGTGCTTCAAAGTGGTCTGATGCTGTCCACTGGGTGAGCTGGCTCTGAGGCCTCCTAAGAGGTGCTTGCCAGTCTACCTCTGCCTGTGCCCTTCCCCGGGGCCACCCAGTATGATCTACAGAGTGATCTGCAAATGGCTGCTACTTTTTCTGGGCTTAGAGGTACCAGGAAGAGCCCAAACACCTAACTAAAGCTGGGTGCTGCTAGTGCTGGGCCTGGGGCCATTTAGCAAGAGGTACAGGGCTCACCAAGGCTAGATGTTGCTTGTTTGAGAGATTTTAGGAAAGTCCAAAGCATGAGCCAAGATAGGTCATTTGTATGGAAAGGCCTCTGGAAATGGGTTGGGTGAGCCTTCAAGTTGGATCAGGTGGGAGTCTCGGGGCATCACCAAGATAGGGTGAATGATATTAGCCAGATTGATGATGGAGAGTCAGATATGGCCCTGCCTACAAACTGTGAAAGGAGGGCTCTGCAAAAGAACAATGGCCACTGCCAACACTTCTGTATGGAAAAAAAGCTGCCCCTCCAGCTTTTGCCCTAATGCCAGACAATTCAGCTCCTCTCCATATGTCCCTGATGCCTTTCAAGCTGCTGCCCCAGCGCTGGAGCTGAGAGTGAGTAAATCTGAGTAAGATCATGTGGCTCTTTAGGAGGACACCTGGGACTCCAGGAGCTCTCTGTCTTGCTCAGCTACAACCTTCACTGGTTTTCAAAGACAGAGTTATGGGCACTCCTCTTCCAAGCACTGGAATCCTGGGCTGGGGGACTTGGTGTGGCTGGGACCCCTCAATCTTCAGGTGGGGACCTCCACAGCTGAGATAGCACTCCTGATTTTTAACAGCCACATGTGGATGTGGGACCAGCCCGTTTGACATCTCTGCCCCACCTACCAATCTTGACGTGGTTTCTTCTGTATATCTTTAGTTATAGCACTTCTATTCAGCTAGATTTCAGGTGGTTTACAATGATGTTGTTCTATAGTTTAGTAGTAATGTTGATGTGGTTGTGGAATGATGTGAGTACTGCATTTACCTACTCTGCCATCTTCACTGGAAACTGAGAGATTTAAAATATTTTCACATTTCAAAAATGGATCCCTTTTGTGGGTGATTTAAGTATTGAGGCTGTAACCTTGTAAGGGGTGGCTCAGTTGAGGAGAATATTGTTGGAAGTGACATGATTAAAGGACTGAGAGGCCAGGATA
Source organism: Myotis lucifugus (assembly GCF_000147115.1). NCBI lineage: Eukaryota > Metazoa > Chordata > Mammalia > Chiroptera > Vespertilionidae > Myotis > Myotis lucifugus. The sequence goes on along the minus strand of NW_005871089.1, from coordinate 4,596,597 downwards.
TTGAATAGATCATCAACATGGATGTTGAACTCACCTATGGAGTTTAAGGTTGGTTCTAGGAGTTGGAAAGGGCAAAGGAAAATATTACTTTGGGAGGTCAGAAGATGGAAGCAATCAAAATGGGTAAGGTGGTGTATCTGGATGAAAAGTACTTCAAAGGAGCCTATATTTTTGCAAGTGTGAGGGTGGTAAATGTTAGGAAGTTCAAAGTCAACTCTACCAACATTATTATAATTTTCATTGACATCCTTCCAATGGCAGAGTGTAACACACAAAACCAAATCACTGGAAGTCTGTTTGAACTTTCAAGACAGTGGCAGAGTAGGTGGACCTTATACTTACTTCCTCCCAAACAGGAAATACAACTAAATTAAAGAACAATCACCATGAATAACCAACTAAAGACAACTGAAGAGGAGTCTTATAACCAAGGATTTACAGAAGAAGCCACATCAAGACAGCACCTGCACAGCTGTAAGCTCACATGCCATGGTCGGGGTTGAGCCTCATAGTCAGCCAGTCTGAGGGTCAATTCCACAGACAAACGGGCCAACATCAATCAAAACTCAATTACAGATTGGGTGCCCAGACCAACTGGGTTGGAATCAAACCTGCAACCCAGGACACTGACTGGTGAAGGCCAGTGGGACCAAACCTGAGTCTAGCTTCAAGGAACTTGTCTGACCAGAACTCTGGTTGATGGAGACCAACCCCCACCCCCCTGTCCCCCCCAGGAAGCTCACCACAGACCTGAGGCCAGAGAAGCCTGGTGCAGCAGAGAAAAGCCTGTGATTCCTCCACCCCGAGGCAGTCCTGGATCAGCACCAGGGCCCAGCAAGGATTGCACTTCCACTGAAGGAAGTCCCTGAGGGCAGAGCTGGGGGCCAACAGGATCTCAGGGCAGCAGAGCACTGGGCCTAGACCTCCTTGCTGGACAAGGCCTGAGACCCAGGACATGCTGAACCTCGGGGCCAAGCCTCATGACTTGTTTCAACCATGACAAACAACAAATCCTGAAAATCTGTTCCTTGTTTGAGACACTGGGATCTCCATTCCTCCAAGGACTTGCCAAAAGCATGGTGACTTTAGGAAGAGGCCCATGGGAAGCGAACTTCCCACCCGCCTCATCCATCTCTTGGGGACACAACAAAGAGCCTGGGCTCACAGAGAGGTGGCTTCATGTGGCACCTTAAAGTGCTGAGCCTCCTCTTACATCATTTGGGCATACCTTCTCTGTGTCCCGTATCTTATATTCCAAGGGACTAGGTAATTCTCTTTTATTCCTCTGACTATGGGCACCCGGGGGACTCGGAACTGGTTAAAGTACAGAATCTAAGGTAGAATTACCATCTCCGGCTTAAGCAGCACAGGGCCAGAGAGCGTCTTCTTACCTCCAGGTGGTGAATAGTTCCCTTATTCCCCTCAAGGGATTCACTTTCTGACCCAGACATTTTAAAACAAGTTAGTTAATGATTATACATACATTATTGGTAAAATTACACAATACCTCATACATACAACAGAATATATTTCATGCAAAAGGGTGTAAAGAAAAATAAGTGATCAGCTATGGAGTCACTGTCCAGAGTAAGAAACAAATTGTCACCAATACCACTATGTCCAGACACCAGTTTGTATTCTCCCTCCTTACACCCCCAGTTATTCCCACTAGTGGAAAACACTATATGAATTGGGGGGGGGGGAAGACTCAATTACAACTGGAGGACCCACATAATCAACACAAGGGACATTCCTAGAGCACCCAGCTCAGGAGAGCAAGGAAACTGCATGATTGGGTTCCACAGGACACCTACTACATAAGACCACCCCATGAAGACTGGGAGTCATAGGAGATTTATTTAATACAATGAAACAAAAACAAAGAGATAGCCAAAATGTGGAGACAAAGGCCCCAAATAAAATAACAGGAGGAAACTACAGAAAAAAAGAGCTAAATGAGATGGAGGTAAGCAATTTATCAGATATAGATTTCCAAGTAATGGTTATGAGGATGTTAAAAAAAACTTAGTGAGAACTATAACAGCATGAAAAGGGACATAGAAACCATGAAGAAGAATGAGTTAGAAATGAAGACTAACATATCTGACATCAAGAATATACTGGAAGGAATAAAAAGTAGCTTGGATGAAGCAGAGGGTCAAATCAGCAATTTGAAAGACAATGCAGAAATAAATACCCAGTCAGAGCAGCAAAAATAAAAAAGAATTAAAAATAATGGGGATAGTTTAAGGAAACATTGGGACAGCATGAAGAGCAACATCAGCCATAAGGAGAAGAGAGAGAGCAAGGGATCAAGAACCAGTTTGAAGAAATAATGACTGAGAACTTCCCTAACCTGGTGAAGAAGAGAGTCCAAAACAAGATGACCCCAAAGAGGACCACACCAACACACATCATAATTAAAAATGAAAAGTTAAAAACAAAGAGAGAATCTTAAAAGCAGCAAGAGAAAAGCAGTTAATTACCTACATGGGAGCTCCTCTATGACTGTCCAATGATTTCTCAACAGAAACATTGCAGGCCAGAAGGAACTGGCATGAAATATTCAGTGATGAAAAGCAAGGACCTACAGCTAAGACTACTATACCCAGCAAGACTATCATTTAAAATTGAATGAGAAATAAAGAGCTTCCCAACAAAAAAAGCTAAAGGAGTTTGTAACCACCAAACCAATATTATAAGAGTTGTTAAAAGGCCTTCCTTTAGAGTAGCAACAACAAACAAACAAACAAAAAAACCCACCCCCCAAAGAAACAACAACCCAAACAAACAAACAAACAAACAAAGGAACAGAGTTAAAAGAATCAAATGGCAACCAATATGTACCTATCAATAATCACTTTAAATGTAAATGGCTTAAATGTTCCAATCAAAAGACATAGCGTAGCTGAACAAATAAAAAAGCAAGATCCATATATATGCTGTTTACAAGAGACCAACCTTAGAATGAAATATACACACACATTTAAGATTAAAGGGATGGAAAAAGATATTTTATGCAAATGAAAATTTTTAAGAAGCAGGGATAGCTATACTTATATCTGAGAAAATAGATTTTAAAACAAAGGCTATAGTAAGAGACAAAGAAGGGCACTACATAATGATAAAAGGAGCAATCCAACAAGAGAATATAACTGGTATATGCACCCAACATAGGAGCACCTAAATATGTAAAGCAAATCTTGATGGACATAAAGAAAGTAATACAGTCATAGTAGGGGATTTTCACATCTCATTGACATGAATGGATAGATCTTCCAGGCAGAAAATCAACAAGGAAACAGTGGACTTAAATGACACACTAGATCAGATGGATTTAATTGATATCTTCAAAGCATTCCACCCCAAAGCAGTAGAATATACATTCTTTTCAAGCACACATGGAACATTTTCTAGGATAGACCACATGTTAGGACACAAAACAAGTCTCAATAAATTTAAGAAGACTGAAATCATATCTTCTGTGACCATTATGGTATGAAACTAGAAATCAACCACAAGAAATAAACTGAAAAATACACAGTCATGGAGGCTAACTTACATGTTACTAAACAAAGAATCAGTCACCAATGAGATCAAGGAAGAAATCAAAGGTTATCTTGAAACAAATGAAAATGAGAACACAACAGCCAAAAATCAATGGGACACAAAGAAAGCAGTACTAAGAGGGAAATTCATAGCATTATAGGTCTATCTGAAGAAAAATCTCAAACAAACAATCTAACTCTACACTTAAAAGAACTAGAAAGAAACAATAAAGTGAGGAAATAATAAAGATCAGAGCAGAAATATGTTAAATAGAGTCTAAAAAAATCATAAAAGAACAATGAAACCAAGAGCTGGTTCTTTGAAAAGATAAGCAAGATTGACAAATCTTTAACCAGACTCATCAAGAAAAAAAGAGAGAGGACCAAATAAATAAAATCAGAAATGAAAGAGGAGAAATAACAACTGACACCAAAGAAATACAAATGATTGTAAGAAAATATTACAAACAACTATATGCCAACATATTGGACAATCTGGAAAAAACCAATAAATTCCTACAAGCATACAATCTTCCAAAACTGAATCACAGATTCTGAATAGACAGGTTACAACTAGTGAAATTAAAGCAGTAGTAAACACACACACACACACACACACACACACACACACACACACCTCCCAAGAAATAAAAGTACTGGACCTGATGGCTTCACAAGTGAATTTTGCCAAACATTCCAAGAAGAACTAACACCTATCCTTCTCAAACTATTCCAAAAAATTCAAGAGGAGGGAAAATTCCCAAGCTCATTTTACAAGGTCAGCATTATCCTAATTCCAAAACTAGATAAAGACACGACAAAGAAAGAAAATTATAGACCAATATCCCTGATGAACATAGATGCATAAATCCTCAACAAAATAGCAAATCAGATCCAGCAGTACATTAAACAGAACATACACCACAATCAAGTGGGATTTATTCTATGGATGCAAGGTGAGTACTGTATAATATCTGAAAATCAATAAACATTATACACTACATAAACAAAATGAAGGATAAAAACCACATGGTTGCCCTGACTTATGTGGCTCAGTAGGTGAGAGTGTCATCCTTGTAAAACAAAGGGTAGCAGGCTCAAGCCCAGTCAGGGCCCTTGTCAGAGGCAGCCAATCAATGTTCTCTCTCTCTCTCTCTCTCTCTCTCTCTCTCTCTCTCTCTCTCTCTCCCTAATATCAGTGTTTACAAAACCATATTACCATTTGCATCTCTTGGATGATTAGTGACTTTGAGCATTTTTTCATATGTCTATTGGCCTTCTGTATGTTCAGTTTGGAGAAATGTCTATTTAGGTCCTTTCCCCATTTTAAATTGGATTGTTTGTCTTCTTTTTGTTAAGTTGTATGAGTTCCTTATATATTTTGGAAATTAACCCCTTATTGGATATATCATGGGCACATATGTTCTCCCATGTAGTGGGCTTTCTTTTCATTTTGTTGATGGTTTCTTTTGCTGTGCAGAAGCTTTTTATTTTGATGTAGTCCCATCTGTTTATTTTCTCTTTAGTTTCCTTTGCCCTAGGAGATATAGCCATAAACATATTGCTATGAGAGATGTCTGAGATTTTGCTGCCTATGGTTTCTTCTAATATTTTTATGGTTTCCTGACTTACATGTAGGGCTTTTATCCATTTTGAGTGTATTCATGTGTATGGTGTAAGTTGGTGGTCTAGTTTCATTATTTTTGCATGTATCTGTCCAATTTTCCCAACACCATTTATTGAAGAGACTGTCTTGACTCCACTGTATGCTCTTGCCTCCTTTGTCGAATATTAATTGAGCATAATGGCTTGCGTCAATTTCTGGGATCTCTGTTCTATTCCATTGATCTATATGCCAGTTCTTGTGGCAGTACCAGGCTGTTTTGAGTACAGTGGCTTTGTAGTATACCTTAATATCTGGTAATGTGATTCCTCCAACATTGTTTCTTTCCCAAGATTGCTGTGGCTATTTGGGGTCTTGTTGTTGTTGTTGTTCCGTATAAACTGTTAGAGTGTTTGTTCTAGATCTGTGAAGTATGCTGTTGGTATTTAAATAGGAATTGCATTGAATCTATAGATGGCAATGAGGTAATCACCTCACACCAGTCAGAATGGCTATCATCAACAAATCAACAAATGACAAGTGTTGGTGAGGCTATTTTGTTGGTGAGGCTGTGGTGAAAAGGGAACCCTAATATGCTGCTGGTGGGAATGTAGACTGATGCAGCCACTGTGGAAAACAGTATGTAGTTTCCTCAAAAAATCAAAAATGGAACTCCCATTTGACCCAGTCATACCACTTCTTAGGAATATATCCTAAGAAACCCGAAATACCAATCAAATAGAATATATGTATTCCTTTGTTCATACCAACATAATTTACAATAGCTAAGATTTGGAAACAGCCCAAGTGCCCATCAGCAGATGAGTGGATACAAAAGTTGTAATTTACACAATTTAATACTATGAGGTGGTAAAAAACAAGAAACTCTTACCACTTGCAATATCATGGATGGACCTGGAGAGTATTATGCTAAGTGAAATAAGCCAGTTAGAGAAAGATAGGTATCATATGATCTCACTCATATGTGGAACCTAATGAACAAAATAGATCCAGGGACACAGAAGCATGGAACAGATTGACAAATTTCAAAAGGAAGAGGCTGGGGCTGGAGGGTGAGAGATTAACTGGGGAACTTATATGCATATATGCATAGCCCATGCACATAGACAATAGTGTGAGAAAGGCTTGGGAGGGACAGGTATGGGGTAGAGGGAGTCAATGGGAAAACAACAATAACAACAAAACAAAAGGGGCATCTGTAATACTTTCAACATTAAGATAGATTTTTAAACATCCACATGATCATATCAATAGATGCAGAAAAAACATTTGATAAAATCCAGAATCCATTTATAATAAGCACTCTCAGCAAAGTGGGAATAGAAAGAACGTACTTCAATGTAATAAAGGCCATATATGACAAACTGAAGGCCAACATCATACTCAATGAGCAAAAACTAAAAGCATATGTATTTTCCTCATAAAATTAAAAATGAAACTCCCATTTGACCCAGTCATCCCACTTAAGATCAGAAACAAGACAGGTGTCCACTTCCAGCACTCTTATTCAACTTAGGACTGGAAGTCCTAGACACAGCAATCAGGCAAAAAGAAGAAACAAAAGGCATCCAAATTGGAAAGGAGGAAGTAAAACTCATTATTCACAGATGACATGATATCAAACATAGAAAATTCTGAAAACTCTGCCGAAAAGCTACCAAATCTAATTAATGAATTTGACCAAGTAGCAGGATACAAAATTAATAGTCAGAAATCAGTGGCATTTCTATATACCAATAATGAACTTTCAGAAAGAGAAACTAATAAAACAATACTATTACAACAACAACAAAAAATAAGGTACATAAGAATAAATTTAACCAAGAATTTAAAATACCTGCACTTGGAAAACTATAGGACATTGAAGAAAGAAATCAAGGAAGATACAAATAAGTGGAAGCATATACCATGTTCATGGATTGGAAAAATTAACGTCATTAAAATGTCCATACCACCTAAAGCAATCAATAGATTCAACACAATTCTTATTAAATTGCCAATGGTATATTTCACAGATTTAGAACAAACACTCCAAAAATTTATATGGAACCAAAAAAGACCCCAAATAGCCACAGCAATCTTGAGAAAGAAGAAGGAAGTTGAAGGTATCACAATACCTGATATCAAACTATGCTACAAAATCACTGTAATCAAAAAAGTCTGGTACTGGCATAAGAACAGGATATATAGATCAATGGAAAAAAACAGAGAGCCCAGAAATCAACCCACACCTCTATTGTCAATTAACATTTGATAAAGGAGGCAAGAGTGTACAATGGAGTAAAGGTGGGGTTGAGAAAATTGGACAAGTACATGAAAAAGAAAAACAAACTAGACTACCAACTTATATAAGACACAACAATAAACTCAAAATGGATAAAAGACTTAAATGTAAGTCGCAAAACCATAAAAACCATAGAAGAAAACAGGCAGTAAAATCTCAGACATCTATTGTAGCAATATTTTTGCCAATATGTCTCCTAGGGCAAGGGAAACAGAGGGAAAAATAAACAAATGGGACTACATCTACACTAATAAAAGAGAAACATGGTAATTAGCGTACGACCGCTACCCTTCCCATTGGCTAATCAGCGTATCCTTATGCAAATTAACTGTCAGCCAAGATGGCGGCCGGCAGCCATGCACTGAAGCGAACAGGGAGGCTTGCTTCCTCCAGTGACTGCAGACTCCAACGTTCCCCGCCTAACTTGCCGGCCTCTCAGCTGCAACTCTAAGCAACTATTACTATGTTGCAAATAAGAAGCTAAACAAAACCCCAGAAACCGGCTTTCAGTCAGCCCTGGACCGCAACATTGTATCGATGTTTTCAGCAGCGAGGCCTCAGAGCTAAAGCTGGCCCAGAATAAAAAAAAAAAAAAAAAGAAAACAAGGAGCGGTTGGAAGCTTCAGTCACTCGCCAGCCGGAAAACAGCCCTCAGCCCCTCACCCAGACTGGCCAGGCACCCCAGTGGGACCCCCACCCTGATCCAGGACACCCTTCAGGGCAAACCAGC
>NW_005871089.1:4561516-4587667 GCF_000147115.1 Myotis lucifugus | reverse complement strand
CTGTGAGTGACAGGGGGCAGTGCCCCAACCCCTTGATTGGCCCTGCTCTGTGTGTGACAGGGGGTGGCGCCGCAACCTCCCCATCGACCCTGCCTTGAGTGTGACAGGGGGCGGTGCCCCAACCCCCCAATCGGCCCTACCCTGAGTGTGACTGAGGGTGGCATCGCAACCTTCCGATCCGCCCTGCTCTGTGCATGACGGGGCGGTGCCCCAACCCCCCAATCGGCCCTGCTCTGAGCCTGACCAGGGGCTGCACTTAGGGATTGGGCCTGCCCTCTGCCACCCAGGAGCAGGCCTAAGCCAGCAGGTCGTTATCTCCCGAGGGGTCCCAGACTGCGAGAGGGCACAGGCTGGGCTGGGGGACCCCCCCCCCCCAGTGCACAAATTTTTGTGCACCGGGCCTCTAGTCTATAATAATAAAAGCGTAATAATGCTAATGTCCTTCTGGACATCCTTGCAGACGACCTTCTGGGCGAAGCCGTGGCAGAGGGGGCCGAGGCAGAGGCAGCCGCCGCCGCCGCTGGGGCTGAGCTCCTTGCATGAATTTCATGCATTGGGCCTCTAGTGAAACTGTAAAGCTTCTGCATAGCAAAGGAAACTATCAAAATGAAAAGGGAACTCACTGTATGAAAAAACATATTCACCAATGATACATCTGATAAGGGGTTAATTTCCAAAATATGATCTATCAGACACTTATACAATTCAACACCAGAAAGACAAACAATTCAATGAAAGAGTGGGCAAAGGACTTGAACACACACTTCTCCAAAGAAGACATACTGATGGCCAATAGACATATGTCTATTGCTCAACGTCACTAATCATCAGAGAGATGCAAAATAACACCACAATGAGATATAAGTGCTCACCTGCCAGAATAGGAACCATCAATAAAACAACAAACAACAAGCGCTTACGAGGATGTGGAGAAAAGGGAACCCTACTGCACTGTTGGTTGTAATCCAGACTGGTACAGCCACTGTGAAAAATGGTATGGAGTTTCATCAAAAAAATTAAAAATGAAACTACCTTTTGACCCAGTGATCCCTCTTCTGGGAATATATCCTAAGAATTAAGAAACACCAATTCAAAAGAATACATGCACCCCTATGTTCATAGCAACATTATTTAAAATAGGGAAGACCTGGAAACATCCCAAATGCCCATCAGTAGATGACTGGATTAAAAAACTGGGTACATTTACACAATGGAATACTACACAGCCACAAAAAAAGGAAATCTTACCTTTTGTAACAGCATGGATGGACCTGGAGATATGACCGTCAGAGAAAGATGAATACCATATCTCACTTACATGTGGAATTTAATGAACAAAATAAACTGATGAAAAAAATAGAAACTGAGTCATGAATACATGGTGTAGACCAGTGATCGGCAAACTCATTAGTCAACAGAGCCAAATATCAACAGTACAATGATTGAAATTTCTTTTGAGAGCCAAATTTTTTAAACTTAAACTATATAGGTAGGTACATTGTTATTAACTTAATTAGGGTACTCCTAAGCTGGCCTTTGCTAAAAACGTCCTCAATCTGATTGAGGTACGTTCACTGAGGTCAACCCCTTCCAACTCTCCCATCCACACTCGTCTTGTATACTTGTTTCGTCTATCTCCTTTCGTTCATCCTCTCTATATGTCCAAACCATCTCAACATACCTTTCTCAGTCCTCGACACTCCATCTTCTTTCACTCCACAACGTTCCCTAAAATTAACTTAATAAACTTTACTTTTGTCACCCTCACTGTGTATCCCGCGGCCCGCCTGCGCTGCATCTTCTGTCGCCCGACCGACCTACACCCCCCACTTCTTCTAACGCCACTTCTTCAAAATAGACTCGCCCAGGCCGAAAATCGACTTCTGCGCATGGGCCACGAAGTTTCAATCACACTGTACGTGCACACCCACATGTGATATTTTGTGGAAGAGCCACACTCAAGGGGCCAAAGAGCCGCATGTGGCTCGCGGGCCGCTGTTTGCTGACCACTGGTATAGACCGACAGCTGTCAGATGGGATGAGGGACGGGGCAACTGGATGAAAGAAGGTAAAGAGATTAGCCAAAGAACATATATGCACAACCCATAAACACAGACAACAGTAGGGTGATGGGCATAGGGAAGAGGATTTGGGGACTGGGTGGAGTTGAACAAAGCAACGTGGGGGGAACATTGGACATCTGTAATAGTGTCAACAGTAATAATAAATCCACTGGAAGTTTTTCCATTTGAAATGCCTTGTTATATGTCTTGCCACCAGGAGGTGCTGTCAGTACTGGAAACACTGAAAAGCTGACCTCCAAGCAGTCCCAGGAGGCTGGGAATAACGTGAGTCTCAGCCTGACCATTGAGGATCCCTAGGGGTCTTGTGAAATACCGCAAGGAGCTCAGCCATCCTGTACAGCTGCATTTAAGTATAGAGAGGTTTTTAAATGTATGTAAATCTTTAAAAAATATTTTTAAATTGTTATTTATTAATTTTAGAGAGAGAGAGGGAGAGAGGTAGGGGATTAGAGGGGAGAGAGAAAAAGAGAGAGGAAGGGAGAGAGAAACATTGATTTGTTATTCCACTTATTTATGTATTCATTGGTTGATTCTTGTATATGCCCTCCCTGGGGATTGAGCCTGCAACCTTGGTATATCAGCATGACACTCTAACTATCTGTGTTACCTGGCCAGGGCAAGTGTATGTAAATCTTTTTTTTAATATATTTTTTAAGTTCCTTTTTCTTTCTTTCTTTTTGTTTTGTTTGTTAATCCTCACCCAAGGTTATTTTTCCATTGATTTTTAGAGAGAGTGAAAGGGAGGGGGAGAGAGAAAGAGAGAGAGAGAGAGAGAGAAACATTGATGTGAGAGAGACACATTGATTGGTTGCTACTCGCACATGCCCTGATCAAGGCTGGGTATTGAGCCTGCAACGTGCCCTTGGGTACGTGACCTTAACTGGAATGGAAAGTGGGACCCTTCAGTCCATGGGGCTATGGGGCTGATGCTCTATCCACTGAGCCAAACGGCCAGGGCAAGTGTATGTAAATCTTAAAAAAATAAAAGCCAAATTCTTACATTTATTTAAAGAAGTTACTACAGAGAACCAAGATGGCAGCGTAGGTAAATGTCTGTACTCGCCACCTCCCACAACCACATCAAAATTACAACTAAAATACAGAACGACCATCATTCAGAACTGCCTGAAAGCTGGCTGAATGGAAGTCCTACAACTAGAGAAGTAAAAAAGAGAGAATATTGAGACTGATAGGAGGGGTGGAGGTGCTGAACGGGCTGGTCTGACACCCACATGTGCCATATTTTTAAATTGGGAGGGAGATTGTCTCTGCGGAGGCCACCTGTGAGGAGCAAGCACCACACAAGACCCCCAGCCCAGGATTCCAGAGCTGGGAAGAAAAGTCACTGCAACTACGGGCTGTAAAAACCATGTAAAAACCAACGGGGACTGTGGCTGAGTAACAAAGAGGCTGCTGGAGACCTAGGTATTCCTTTTAAAGGGCCCACACACAAACTTACACGGTCCTGCTTCTTCTGAGCTCCAGTGCAGGGGGACCCAGACACATGCAGTTATGCCAGGGTTCTTGTCCCAGCATCAAGAAGGGTTCAGGAATCTGGAGAAGGCTGTGGGTAGATTAAAGAGTCCAGGGATTAATAAAGAGTCTGGAGACGAGATATAATTTTGAAGGCATTGGGGGTCAGAGGAGCTTAGCTAAAGGAGCAAGATCCAACTTAAGTTTAAGGTCTTGGGGGCAGGAGGGAGGGGGGTAAGAGATCAACCGAAGGACTTGTATGCATGCTTATGAGCATAACCAATGGACATAAGACACTGCGGGGTAGGGGAGGCTAGGGTATTGTCAAGGGCGGGGGAAAAAAAAGGACACATATGTAATACCCTTTGAAATACTTTAAGCAATAAAAAAAAAAATAAAGTTGAAAGATCAAGTTAAAAAAATAAATAAATAAATAACTGATATTTTAAAAAAAAGTTTAAGGTCTTAGGTTCTCTCTGTCCCCAGGACCCCATGCTTTTTTTTAAAAAAATAATTTTATTGATTTTTTACAGAGAGGAAGGGAGAGGGATAGAGAGTTAGAAACATCGACGAGAGAGAAGCATCCATCAGCTGCCTCCTGCACACCCCCTACTGGGGATGTGCCTGCAACCAAGATACATGCCCTTGACCAGAATTGAACCTGGGACCCTTCAGTCCCCAGGCTGATGCTCTATCCTGTGAGCCAAACCAGCTAGGGCCCCCATGCTTTTTATTAACACAATTTGTCCTAAGGAGAGGCAGAGATATACACTTCCAAGGGTCAGGGTTTGGTACAGAGTCCATTGTCAGAATGGGGGAATTAGCCTACGGCTGTTCAGGTGTTTGGCCAGCAGGAGGCAATAACATGTAGATTAAGATGCCCTTTAACTGTCTGGCAGCCAGCAATCAGTTTTATGTATCCTATTCAGGTTTAGGGAAATGCCTTCAGCCATTCCCAATAGTTTACAACCTGTATGACTCAACCCTGTTGAGTCCCCAAGTCTCATCAACCTTTTGATGAAACTCTTGAAATTATGACATGCTGGAATTGGTCTCCGGCAATACAGGGAGGAACTGGATTGTCTGGCATCTGGGCAGGAACTTAGGGGTGCCTTACTCCCAGACAGGGGTGCTCACGGGTCATTGTTCCTGTGATAGGACCTCACCTGTTACAGGGCTAACTGGCAACCATATCTGAGTCTCCATCAGTGTAGTCTACATTGTTTGTTCCACCCTGGTGATTCCCTGAGACCCTGCCCAATCCAATTTTCAGCCCCACCCAAGCTGTTTGCAGCAGCTTTTCCATATGAATGGGCTGTCCTGGCTCAGGCTTCAGACTTTGCTAAAAATCTCTCAAACAAGCTGCAGCTGGTAACAGCGTGCCCCAAACCTATCAATAAAAGGCCCAAGACCCAGCACTAGCACCAGTCTACCTTGCTTCACAGCTGGGCCTTACCTGGGCACCTCCAACCCCAATACAAATAGCAAATAGCAGCCATCTGCAGGTCCCTCTGTAGCTCTTGCTAGATGGACTCAGGCAGTGGCTAACTTTGCACCTCCCTGGAGGCTCTAGAGCTAGTGCACCATGTGGACAGCTTCAGACCATAGCAGATTACAACTGTACACATCCACAAGCAACACACTCAAGGGGCAGACTCAGTGAGCATCAAAGCCCCACTGAAGCAAGTCCTACTCCATAGGAGTGTTTTCTGTACAGCAGCTCTCCCACTGTAGTTGCAGCTGGTCCTCACAGCAAATTGGCTTAGAGGTCAACTTCTCCTAGTGATGCCAATAGCAATCAAGGCTCAACTACAAGACTGTGTACACAGCTCACACGGGGTCACACCTAGAGTGCCCAGCTCAGGTGACTGGGGAAGCTGAGCCACTGGGTCCTAAAGGACAGAGGCAGAATACGGTTGAACTTTCTCAAACTTTAAATAGTCCCTCGGCTCCCCCTAGAGAGGACACATCATTATTGTCTCCGGCTCAATCTAAAAGCAATTTAGCTATGCCTACTGATCGGAAGGAGAATAAATATCATAAACATGACCATTGGTCCTTTCCAGTCAGTAGAGAGGAGAGAGGCCCTCCCATTCAAAACAGGCTCCCTAAATTAGAAAGTAAGCCTAAACCAGGTCCTCTGGTTCCCTTGAGCTCCATGTCTAAATTTCAAAGAGCGATAAGAGAAACTGAAGCTAATGGAGATCTTGAATTCTCACTCTGCTTCCCAGTCGTGTATGAGAGTGAGGGGGACGAAAACCCCACCTGGGAGTCTATATCTTACAAAATACTTAAAGAATTAAAATTGGCCTGCTCTGAATATGGACCTCTAGCTCCTTACACACAAACCTTGGTAGAAGTCCTAGCCAGTAAATGGATGACTCCTTATGATTGGTCACAGGTTTGTAAAGCCTGTCTCTCAGGAGATGATTACTTATTATGGAAAACTGAATATAATGATCTTGCTAAGAGAGCTGTAGCCACTAGCAAAAGTTTCAGAGGAGGAATAACCCTAGACATGATATTAGCAGAAGGTGATTTTATCATGGCTCAGGAGCAAATGTATATGCCCAAAGAGGCACTTATTAAAGTAAACAGTTTTGCACTAAATGCCTGAAAATCCCTACCTTGTACAGTAGGAAAAACAACCACCCTTACAGAGGTTAAACAGAAGGTCGAGGAACAGTATCAGGATTTCCTTTCTCGCCTCATACAGGCAGTCAAGAGAGTAATCACTAATGAGGAGGCAGCCGATATCCTAATCAAACAACTGGCTTTTGAAAATGCTAATAATACCTGTCAGGCTTTATTAAGGCTGATTCGCAGAATGGGAACTATAAATGATTTTATAAAACAGTGTGCTGATGTAAGTCCAGCATTTATACAGGGTGTAGCTATAGCTGCAGCTCTCAAAGGGGAGACATACCCTCAATATGTACAGGGCATAGGACAAGCCAGCAATAATACAGGTAATAAAAGAAATATGAACTGCTACTCTTGTGGCTTATCTGGGCACTTTAGCAGAGAATGCCCAAATAAAAATAATAATACTCAGGCCAGATGGCAAGCTCCTCGACAAACTGTTTGTCCCCGATGTCAGAAAGGATTCCATTGGGCAAAGGAATGTAGATCAAAATACCATAAAAACGGTCGGCCTTTAAATTCTACAAACCGCTCCCAAGGAGGTTCTATCCCATCGCCTCAATTGGTAAACTTGAGAGGTGGCCAGCCCCAGGCCCCTGCAATAATAGGGGCATCAACCCTCAACCCCTCTGCAAATTTCAATCAGTCAATGACCTCTTCAGGGCAACCCCAGGCAGTGCAGGATTGGACCTCCATTCAACCATCCACGCAGTACTAACCCCAGACTCGCCAGTAGCAGCCCTTCCTACAGGAGTGTCCGGGCCACTGCCTGAGGGAACTGCAGGTTTAATATTAGGATGAAGCTCCACCTCGTTACAGGGGATCTTAGTCATCCCAGGAGTTGTTGATGCAGACTACACAGGAGAAATACAGATTTTACTTTCCCCACCCACCACAACTATACAGATTCAGCCCAACCAGAGAATTGCCCAATTACTCCTGTTAGCAATACATAAAATAGGGACAGCTGTTACCCAGAGGGGCCGGAGGCTTTGGATCTAGTGATGCAGCATTTTGGATACAAGAAATCCATGCTGCTAGACCTACAAAAATTTTACAAATTCAGGGAAAACCAATTGAAGGTCTATTGGATAGAGGAGCAGATGTTTCCTGCATAGCAGGGAAGGATTGGCCCTCTTCATGGCCCACGCACACCACCTCCACTTCCCTAGTAGGACTAGGCAAGGCATCTAATGTAAAAAAGAGTTCTCAGATTTTAACTTGGGCTGATGAAGATCAACGTTCAGGAACATTCTGTCCCTATGTAATTACGACTATCCCCTTTACATTATGGGGAAGAGATATCTTGTTTCAAATGGGAGTTCTATTATATAGCCCCAGTGGTGTTTGATTTACTACTGTTACAAAAAATTACAAGAAAGTGAGTTTAAATATTCCTCTCCTCATCATGTTCTACAACATACTCTATTTGTAATTAATATACTAAATGTAGATTCTGAGGGAAATTCCCCGATGTACAGACATTGGATCCCTGATCTAACTAAACCTAAAGCCCTTGTCAAATGGAGAGACTTGCTTACAGGAGCCTGGAAGGGACTTGATGTACTTTTAACCTGGGGGAGAGGATATGCTTGTATATTTCCACAGGACGCAGACTCACCTGTGTGGATTCCAGACCGTCTAGTCCGACCTTATGTCTCACTGCCCTCTGTCTCCGCCTCACCCTAGCATACCTGACCAGTGCCCGTCTGCAGCAGATGTGCAGCCCTGAGCTGGAACAACCTGTCCATTGGGAGGATCACATGTGCCTCCTTTTTGTCTGTCCATATGTCCCAGCTTTGCCCCACATCTCCTTTCCTTTTTCTTTTCTTTTCTTTTTAATCTGACTACTTGTTTGCTGGTTCTTTGGCCTTTCTCCTTCTCTCCTGAACACAGCCTTTTCTAGAATCTCCCTACCCTACTGTTCCAGGAAGGGCACCTCCCTTTTCTGCCATGACTAGGGGGTGTCTGGTATATGACCCATACGTGGAGTTGTCTTGTGCCAAGAGCCTGACATCCTGGGCTGAGAAAGCCCTGTCCCGGGACTACATGCTGACAGGCCGTTCCTTCTTTGTCCTGTATTGGCCCCTCTTGCCCTTGTGTCAAGAGGGACCCTCTTCTCACAGTCCATTTGCCCACAGCTGTTGCCTGGGCTTTCTGTTCATGCTGAGGTTGAAGGCTTGTGGTGGCCGGTGCCATGGATCTGTCTCTCACCCAATGGTGTGAGCTGGGCCCTCCCTGGAGAAGAAACCTGGGTTCCCCAAGATATGTGACCAGAGCCGGGGCCCTGCCAGCAGACGAGGGGAGCCCAAGGCAGGTGCTGGGCTTGGAGGCCACAGAGGCATAGGCTACCAAGGAGACAGAACTGAACCTCTTGCAGGGGGGTGCTTCCCCTCCCTCATTCGCACACCTCACATCACCCTGTTTGGCCCCGGAGGATGGCTGGTTCCTCAGTGAAGGAACAACCTAAGACAGGCACAGTCGCAGAGGGGCCATCAGGAGACAACTTGGGGGTCAACAGAGGTGGGGCACAGACCCTCACCCCCCCCCCAACTTTGCAGAGGCCTGAACCCTCACCCCTTCTGAGGGAGGTCTCCTGCCCCAATGGCTGCTTCCCTTCCCACGCCCAGCTCAGATCAGGACCCAGGTAAAGACAGAAACTGGCTGACAGCAGCTGCCCTCTCACTGCAATAGGACTTGTTTCCCACTTCTACCTTGGGCCACAGGGAAAGGGGCAGCTGAAGGAAAGGGCTGTGTCAGGATGCTGCCTTCTTCCCTTTCTTCTCCCTCTTTTTTCTAAACACTTCCATGCCTTGTAGTTCTTTTTGCTTTCTCTTCTTTTTCTCTCTACTACCCTCCATCTCCGCCTCCTCCTCCTCCTCCCCAGTATCCCCATATCAGCCGACCCAGAGGGCACAGCTGACTCCTCCCCGGGCACCCACACCACCATCAAGCATGGCCCTGATAGACCCTTTGATCCAGCCGTTCAATGCACTGACACTTCGGGAAGCCCATCGTCAGTGACGCCGCCCGCTAGCCAGATCAACAAGGACAACCAAACCACCGACTTGAGGACAGCTGAAATCCTTGACAGAAGAGGCCAGCAACCTTCTACAAGGCTCTGTGTGCACTCCATCCACTATGTTTATTGCTATGCTCGCTATCATTGCTTGTCAGTCTTCTTCCCAGTCTTAAACAACCCAATCTGAGAGGTGGCTGCTGATTTACATGCGCTATCATTTAAAAAATAAAAAGGGGGGAATTTGCCGGAAGCCGGTCCATCCTTGCTGCTTGACACAGTCGCTGCAGGGAAGAAACATCTGCACAGCATATGTTTCAAGGGACCTGGCGTATATGGCATACTGTTCTTAATATGTTTGCTCCCTTTCTTGGCGCTATGTGTTTTAACCAAGGTCACCTCTCCAAGAAAGGTTGTTTCCCCAGGTAGGGATTTTTCCCTGAAGTTAGGGAGGGAATAAAACCCCTTAACTAAGTGCCAGGAGGGTAGTTAATCACTTTAACTACAAACAATCACACTTAAGCTACATAATCTTTACTCCCTGGAATGGAGATAAGAAATGCCCTAACCTTTGGAATAAAAATTGATAGGATTAAAATCAACTGGTATAAATACAGATGTAACAAGACAATAAAACACAGAACTTGGCTGGAGATCCTGGCTAGAGATCCTGGCTAGGCTGCTGATCAACTGAACGCTGTCTCCGTGTCATTCCTTCTTCGCTGACTCCGTCCACACCTTTGGGAACCCTTGGACCTGCTGGGGTTGGACCCCAACAATATTAAAAAAAAAGACAAAGAAAGAATCTTAAAAGCAGCAAGAGAAAAGCAGTTAGTTATCTACAAGGGAGCACCCATATGACTATCAGCTGATTTCTCAACAGAAACTTTGCAGGTCAAAAGGGAGTGGCAGGAAATAAAGTGATAAATAGCAAGGACCTACAACTAAAGTTACTCTACCCAGCAAAGCTATCAGTTAGAATTGAAGGTCAGATAAAGAGCTTCCCAGACAAGAATAAACTAAAGGAGTTCATCAGCACCAAACCAGTATTACATGAAATGTTGAAAGGTCTTCTTGAAGAGTAAGAATAAGAATAAAAAGAAGAAGAGAAAAGAAAAAAGATCAAAAGAATGAAAATTAAAATGGCAACAAATACATATCTACCAACAATTGAATCTAAAAATCAAAATAAATGAACAAGAAATCTAATGAACAAAATAAACTGGTGAATAAAATATAATCAGAGGCATGGAAGCATGGAACAGACTGATGAATTTCAGAGGGAAGTGGGGAGTGGGTCAGGAAGAGACTAACCAAATATCTTACCTTTGGACACAGACAGTAGGGTGGTGCAGGCCTGGGGTGAGCGTGAAGAAGGAGGGCAATGGGGGATGAAAAGGGGACATCTGTAATACTCTCAACAATAAAGATTTTTAAAAAATAATAAGAAATAAAAAATAAACATAATTTGTCTCAAATTAATCTATAAATTTACTATGGATAAGAATAACCAAGATGTTATAGAAAAAGAAGTACATCAAGATGGTTAGTTGCTCTGCAGATATCAGAATCTATATATATAAAAGCCTAAGCGACCATTTGACCATTTGACTGGTAGCTATGACGTGCACTGACCACCAGGGGGCATATGCTCAAACATAGAACAGACTGATGAATCTCAGAGGGAAGGGGGGAGGGAGGGAGGATGGGAAGAGATTACCTAAAGATCTTATATGCAAACTAGATGCCTGGTGAACAGATTCATGCACTGGTGGGGTCCCTTGGCCTGGCCTGTGGGGAGCGAGCTGAAACCACCAGTCCAACATCCCCTGAGGGGTCCCAGATTGCGAGAGGGTGCAGGCCAGGCTGAGGGACCCCACCGGTGCACTAATAGTATTTTTAATAAGATATTTATAGTTGACAGTGGCAGAGAAATGATCAATGGATCAATAGACTAGATCAGAGAGTCCAGATAGGGATCAATATATATATGTGAAGATGTATATGATGGATGTGGCATTTCAAAGAATTGAGGAAAGGACTGATTGTTCATTAACTTTGTTAGGACACCTAGTTATCCCTTTGTTGGGACAACTTGCTGTTCTTGAGGGGGGAAAGATGATGAAGTTCTCAACTCATACCAACTTTAAAATAAAATGGCAGCTAAATTAAAGGGCTAAATTAAGTTTTTAAAATGCAGATGCAACCATTATGGAAAACAATATGGAGTTTCCTCAAAAAAAAAAATACAAATAGCAACTACCATATGATCCAGCAATTCCAATTCTGGATATTTACCTGAAGAAAAAACAAGAACACATTGCCGAAACCGGTTTGGCTCAGTGGATAGAGCGTCGGCCTGCGGACTGAAGGGTCCCGGGTTCGATTCCGGTCAGGGGCATGTACCTGGGTTGCGAGCACATCCCCAGTGGGAGATGTGCAGGAGGCAGCTGATCGATGTTTCTATCTCACAATGTTTCTAACTCTGTCTCTCTCCCTTCCTCTCTGTAAAAAAATCAATAAAATATATATTTTAAAAAAAAAACAAGAACACTATCTAAAAAGATATATACACCAACATGTTCATCACAGCATCCTATATAATAAAAGCCTAATATGCTAAGTGTCCAGTTGACCGGTTGGTCATTCAACCAATCAAAGTGTAATATGCTAATGATATGCTAAGGGTGCTCAACCACTTGCTATGACATGCACTGACCACCAGGGGGCAGACAGTTGACTGGTTGACCAGTTGCTATGATGTGCACTGACCACCAGGGGACAGATGCTATGACTGGCAGGTTAGCTTGCTGCTGGGGTCCAGCTGATCAGGACTGAGAGGGGCCGGACATACCCTGGAGCCCTCCTACGGTCCCTCCCTGACTGGCCAACCTCCCGTGTCCCTCCCCGGCCCCGATCATGCACCAGTGGGGTCCCGCAGCCTGGCCTGCACCCTCTCGTAATCCAGGACCCCTCGGGGGGTGTTGGAGAGCTGGTTTCAGCCCAATCCCGCAGGCCAGGCCCAGGGACCCCACTGGTGCACAAATTTGTGCACCAGGCCTCTAGTTGTTTATAGTAGCCAGGATGAGGTAACATCCTAAGAGTATATCAATGGATGAATGAATAAAAAAATGTGATGAAGAAGTTACTGCATTATTGAGAGGTTTTAGTTGTCATGTATTTTCTCAACAAAAGTACAGCTGCCATCACATAGGATTTGATGACATTTTCTCCAGGGTAAAAGGATTTCTCATAACAGCAGGTTTTGAGAGTTGTTTGGTAATACTGTACTTAAAAATTTTCTTCCTCAATCACTTATGGTAAGAAGCATGACATAGTTATGGAGAACACAGAGTTGGAGTCAGAATTGTAGCAGCAGCAACTACAATAATATTTATTTTCATTATTGTCAACACTTGAGTGTTCACTGTGCACCAGTGTACATAAATGTACTCATTTATTACCTTTATAATCTTATGATGTAGGTACTATCATCAGCCCCATTTGCCAGAAAATAGGGTTTAGAGAGATTAGGTCATTTGCCTAAGGCCACACAGCTTAATAGATTTCTGAGAAGAAATGGTGGTGGTAGAGGTGGTGGGATGAACCTGAATTTCACCTTCCCCTAACTAGAACAGTCTAGGGCAGCCGTGGGCAAACTACGGCCCGCATCCGGCCCGTTTGAAATGAATACAACTAAAAAAAAAAAAAAAGACCGTACCCTTTTATGTAATGATGTTTACTTTGAATTTATATTAGTTCACACAAACACTCCATCCATGCTTTTGTTCCGGCCCTCCGGTCCAGTTTAAGAACCCATTGTGGCCCTCAAGTCAAAAAGTTTGCAAACTTGGGTACGGTCTTTTTTTTTCTTCTTAGTTTTATTCATTTCAAACAGGCCGGATCTGGCCCGCGGGCCGTAGTTTGCCCACGGCTGGCCTAGAGTCTAGGCTATCCAGTAGGAGAAAACACATCTGTATATCAGTAGCTTAATCAACAGACACTACCAGTTCTGTGTGGGTTGGCAGTGTTAACTCAGAGAACCAGGCTCACATAAGTTTCATTTTGACACATGCTTTCACCATCATGATCACTGATTACCATACAGGCAAGATTATACTACAGTGACTGTAACTGAAGTGAAATATGTGTGCTTGAAAATGATACATATAATTATTCACATTTCACTGGCCAAAACAAGTAATATGCCATTCCCAATTTTAAGGTAGAAATGCACTCATGCCATGAGCATAGACATAGTCAAACCAAACTGTTTGGTATTAATGATTACCACAAACACTTGGACCCTGGGCAGGTCAGGCCTCACTTAGCCTTAGTTTCCCTACCCACAAAATGAGTACAATCACTTTGTAAGGATCCCTTGTTGTAATATTTAAATAGGGATGTTAGTTACGGTTATGAAGCAGAATGGTTGCACCCTACCCAAAATTCCCATCTGCTGAAAATCTTGGTGTCCCATAACAGGTGGCTCTGGAGCCCTTCATACAGAACTGTCTTCAGAATGGTCTTTGTCCAATCTTTTTCCATGTGAATGTTTTTGTCACTCACACACCTGAGGTCGTGAAGGATATAGTATACATTTCAATCAACAACATGCCATTGTTGTAGTCCCAGTGCTGGGTAGAAAGCTCAGTCTGGTACCACCAGCTGTCCAAGTTCATGTTGAAAGTTTTTTACTACGTTGGCTTGAGCATGTGAGCTGGTGGTTGCGCATATGAGTACTCCTTCCTCTATTTCAGTGGTTCTCAACCTGTGGGTCGAGACCTCTTTGGGGTCGAACGACCCTTTCACAGGGGTAGCCTAAGACCATTGGAAAACACATATATAATTACATATTGTTTTTGTGATTAATCAGTATGCTTTAATTATGTTCAATTTGTAACAATGAACTTGGGGGTCACCACAACATGAGGAACTGTATTAAAGGGTGGTGGCATTAGGAAGGTTGAGAACCACTGCTCTAGATACTCTGAGCTCTCGGGTCATCAGGGCTGTTAACTTGGTTTCTCTCAGTTTCACTCCACAGATCCTCCTCAGGATGTCTGATTTGAGTCAGGCATAAGCTAAGCCACAGAGATTCCTTTGCCAACCAAGGAATGACAGCGCTGAAGGTAGGACAAAAATATACCCTTAAAAAGAGCAATTCCTGCCCCACTGGGATGGCTCAGTGGTTGAGCATGGACCTATGAATCAGGAGGTCACTTCCTGGTTCACAGTTGGATTCCTGGTCAGGGCACATGCCAAGGTTGGGGGCTCATGCCAAGGTTGGGGGCTCATCCCCAGTAGGGGGCATGCAGGGGGCAGCCAATCAATGATTCTCACTCATCGTTGATGTTTCTATCTCTCCCTCTCCCTTCCTCTCTGAAATAAATAAATAAATAAAGAAAGAAAGAAAGAAAGAAAGAAAGAAAGAAAGCATTTCCCAAAGTTCCATGAAAATGGTAGTGATAACTTTGCCAGAGCATTTTGCTGGCTCCTCTCCTATGGGTTGTTTTTTTAGGTTATTCACCCACTTCCTAGACCCTATGATAGACTAGGTTGTGAACTTCATAAGAGTGTGTGCCATGTTTTCATTTGGGTTTCACAGCAGGTGTGAGAACCTGGTACGCAACAGATACTCATAAATGTTCGCTGCTCCTGAAGATTCCTTGTAGAACTTAGTGTCTAGCAATTACGCTAAATTTTAGGCCCTGAGATTTTTATGAAGCTAAAACAAGGCCAAAATGGGGGAGGGGAAAATAGAAGGGCGAGGAAAGGAGGACATTTCAGGCAGAGGGAGCAGGTGTACAGGTAGGAAAGCTCAAAGTACCACCGAGCACGGGGAGTGTATCACCTCTCCAAGAAGGTTAAAACAGTAGGCTTAAGAGGGAGGTTGGAGCTAGATGCCAGAAGGGCGGGGTGGGTGGGGGTGGGGGGGTGTAGGATCAAAGTCCAGAAGGAACTAACCGCAGGACTTCCATGGGGACAATGTAAAAGGGCGTAAAAGAAACAGTGGTGCATCAAATACCGCAGCTAAGAGCTCCAACAACTGAAAGACAGGATGGGTGGAGAAAGCACAGTAGGCTCCTAAAGCTTCCTCTGATTTACGGGCGCTCGCATTTCACCCAGGGATAAACGCCGACTTCTCTGCCCCCGCCCTAACCCGCCAAAAGAGCTGGAGGAACCCCGCCTCGCTCCATCACGTGGCCAGCAGCGCCTTGGCACGTGACCTACATCGAGCTTGGCCAATCAGCCCCAGTAGGGGCAAGCGAGCAAGTCCGAGGGGAGGGAACACTAGTTCAGGCCGCCTCTTCTCGCGAGTCTTGCTGCTATCACTCCTCAGCCACCCACGACCCGGAGCGAAGGTCTCGCGAGGCTTGGGCGCTGCGGCGGTAGGAGCAGGACGGCGAAGGACGGAGCGGAGCCGCCGCTACTTCCCTCGCTCACTCCCTCGCTCAGTCGCCCGCCCCCTCCCTCCCTCCCCTCCCTTCCCCGGCCCCGGCCCGGGCTCCGGCCCCGGCCTTTTTGCTCTTGGGTCTTCTGCAGTGAGGATGTCGGGCTCGACGCTCCCCAGCGCTCTAGTCATCTCGCTGCTGCTGGTCTCTGGCTCCCTCCTCCCGGGGCCAGGCGCCGCTCAGAACGGTAAGCGGGGCGCCGGGGGCGGCCAGGCCTGAGGTGGTGCCGGAGCCACGGGGAAGGAGCGGGTGGGAGCGTCTGAGGGGCTGCGGAACCGCGGGGAGAAGAGGCGGTCGGGAGTTGGAGGCGCGGGAGTGAGAACGGGAGCCTGTCCGAGACTTGGGGGCGTCGATCGGAGCCCGAGGATACTGCTGGCTTAGAGGCGCCACGTCGTGGGGCTCGTCGCTCCGAGGCGGGGAGGGAACACCCAGGAAGCCGACGTGGGGAGCTGGAGTAGCGGGGGCGGACGAGGAGGGGACGCAGCTTTCAATGAAGGCGGACGGGAGCCCGGGCCGTGTCGCTCAGTTGGTTGAGCGCTGGCCTGTGCATCAAAAGGTTGCCTGTTGGATTCCCTGTCAGGGCGCATCCCAGGTTGTGGGTTCGGTCCTGGGACCCGATGTTTCTCTCTTTCTCTCCCTCTCCCTTCGTCTCTCTAAAATAAAAAAAATTTTTTTTTTTTTAAATAAAGGCGGCATTTGTGTTTAAGGAGGAGAGGGCGAGTGGGGGTCTGGGGCGTAGTGGCTCGTAGGATTCTGCTGGGCCCCGTAAGACAGGTGACATGTTTGAAAAATAAGGGAGGCGTTGGGGGAAAGGGCGTCCAGGAGAAAACTGAGCAGAATGCTAGAGCCCTAAGGAGGGGATGAAAAATCAGGGAGCCGTGGATGTGGAGGTGGAGGGAAGGTGGGTGGAAAGCTGAGGGGGTGGGTTGACTGCAGTAGGGGATCTGGAAAGCGCTGCGTGGCTCTAAAGGAGATGGGCAAGAAGGTTGGGTTTGCTGGGGAGGGTTGAGCGTTGGGCATTCTAGGATAGTGGTTGGGAGAGCAAAAAGGAGTTTCTAAATAAGGAGAGGAAAAATGAGCAAAGGATGGGGAAGAAGCGTTGTAACTGAGTTAGGGGGAATATTTATTAGGGAAATGAGGGTGCCTGGGTATAGACGTGGAGGTGGGTGAAGACAGAAAATAAGGGGAGGGAGTCAGATGCAGGAAGCCGGCGGTGTACTGCTGGTTTGCAGTGTGGGGGATATATTAAGGAAGGGAGCAGCTGAGTGTGGCAGCGCTTATGGTAGTGAGTGGGCCTTGGGAAGGCAGGGGCACATAGCTGGGACTGCAGTGGGATTGAGGACAGTTACTGGAGAGAAGGAGATGGAAGACGTGGGTTTTAATATCTAAAAGTTTCAAGACAGAAGAAAGATTATTTCCGAGAACATAAAAGTATTACTTGGGATGTGTGTACTGTAGAGTATAGTGCAAACGAGAGAATTGGTTTTAAGCTGAAGTTCTTTAGAGAATATGGAGAAATGGGGAATCATGGTGATATGGGATCTATTCTGGACAGAAAAGATTCTGATGGTTGAAGGTGTGTGTGACAATTCAGCTGCTGAATTGGTATTTCAGAGGCATTGTGAACAGGTTTCTGCTCTTGTGGAAACAACCTTTAAGAGATTTAAAAATATTTTTATAGGAAAGAATTTATGAGAAGTCAGTAGTGGAGAGTGAACTATACATTATTTTTGCTAATCCTTCAGTGCTTCTTTGTTGTTAGGCTAGATTACTCTTGTTGGAGTAGCTGAAATTTAAATGACTTTCATTAAAAAAAACAAAACAGTGATAGAGCCAATGGAGTTAATCATTCTAAGGAGAATGCAGTCTTAAAATGCTTAAGATTACAGTGAAAATTTGTCTAATAAAGGATTGAAAAAACATCATGGATTAATTATAAGTGTTTGTTGTACCAAATTGTACCATTCAAATCCTATGTATGCTTGATGGCCTTGAATTATCACTGCAGGGATCAGGAAGGAAACATTTTCTGTCTATAGCATTGAATGTGTTAAGTATATTGGGTATTTTTCCTGTTTTTCCCCAAAGATGAGGTCACTGTGGAAGGCAGCATAGAGTTAGACTGATTTGTCTTACTAGTTTTTAGTTGTGTGTTAACAATATGACTTAAAGAAGCCCAATACTAATTTTAGCTATTTGATTTGTGGAAATAGCATGGTTTCATTTGGCACCATAGATGAAATATTCTTAATCTTAACATTAACATCTTTAATCTCTGCTAGCATAGCATCTTTCAATGACTGATAATATAGCAGAATTGTAGTTTCTTAGCAACTAAAGCAAGGTTTTTGGATAGGCTTTCAGACTCATCTGGCTGTTCTCAGTGGTATGTGTTCTAAATACGGCATAGTGCAGCCTTTTTCTTGAAACGAGCTTAAGTTCAGTCACATGACAAGACTGGTAAAGTGAAGCTGCGTTTGTAGTTGACCCAAAGGAATGTAAATTTAATTAATGAAGAAATGACTATTACTTGAGTTTGAATCCACATAGGTAAGGATGCTTTAAAAAAAATACCTTTCTATAACTTAGTAAGATTCAAACTTTCAATTGGTAATAGCCCTATATTAGAGTGACCTCATGTCATGGAGTTTGTATTTTCTTTTTTTTTTTTAATTTTAATTAAAAAATTAGAATATATTTATCAGACTTTTCAAAACTGTCATTCTTGAGATGTTTTTGTTTAGAGTTCCAGAAGCATTTACTTTGTGCTCAGTGATACTAGGGTTGTGAGAACTAACTTAAGCAAGTTGTCTCTTGCTGGAAGGGATTGGTTCTGAAAAACAATCAGATGTGGAAGGGTGAAACTGAACTCCCTGGTGAAAAGAAATAGAGAATGTTTGTAGATGTGAGGGTGATCTACTGCACTGTCTGTTCTGACAGCAGATTCCTTTCTCATATTCCTCCAGAGCTCTGCAGTGGAGTGTATTTCTCAGCTTGAACAGGACCCTCTTCTGTTAAAGCAAACATTGATACGTACAATGCACATGTGATTGGAACTCTACTAGAACTTTGTCAGCCTTATTTCATTTGATACACTCAATGGCGGCTGATGGTGTATGCTCTGTACCACACAGGCTCCTTTGGGGTTAGATGGTTAGATCCCAGTCCCTTTATTCTTTTTTTAAAAAATTTTTTAGTTTTTTTATTGATTAAGTTATTACATATGTGTCCTTATCCCCATGTTACCCCCTATCCCCCCACTCATGCCCTCACCCCCCTGTTGTCCGTGTCCCTTTATTCTTTAGTGGTGTGATCATGGGCAAGTTATTTAATTCTCTGGACTCTTGATTTCCTCATCTTCTCTGATGCGGTTGGCTGTGTGTTCAGATCTCAGACCTGTTAGAGAAGCAAGGCAGTGGCAGTGACTCCAGAGGTGGAGGAGTCTGTGAGTTTGTATTTTCTTACAGTGCTTCAGAAATGGATATCATGGTCTTTATGATGTTGAAATGTTAGAGTATCTATTTAAAATGTTGACTTAAAAAAAACCACCCAAACCTACATGTTTCTGGATTGGGTATGTGGTAGTTTAAATTGAATATAGATGTTTTTCAAAAGGTCTCTGTTTCATTCCTAAAATGAAGAATTTGGACTAGATGACCCTCAAGGTCTCTTCCAGCTGTGACCCATTACCATAGAGATTCAAGGCTTTCATTCAGATTTTGTTTCCTATCCAAATATTTAAACTTGTAGGATGACAGTTTTAAGTAAAATCTTTAAAGTTGATTTTTGTATGTAATAAGGTAAATGTAGTTCATTTTAAAGGAAGAAGTTTGTCCTAAAAAGTAACCCTCCTGTTTAGACTTGCCAAGAGCTTTAAAATTAAAATTGAATGAATGTAAGCCAAGCATTATTATATGGCAGTCAAGAGCATAGTCTTTGGATCCTGATATACCTGAATTTGAGTCCCAACCCTCTGTAGTTAAGTGACCTTGAATAAGGTGCTTAATACTTCCAAGCTTCAGTTTTATCTGTAAAATGTAATATTTTTAATATTTATAATAATGTCAATCCCATAGGGATGGTGTGAGGATTAAATGAGATAATGGCCATCAAACACTTAGATTTCTGTCTGGTATATAGTCTCAGCAGGAAGTATATTTTTACTATATGTAATACTTGTTACTATATGTTACCATAATGTAACATATGCTACATTACTTTATGTAGTATAACAGTTCTGTACATACTACATGCTTGCTCTCAATATTGATTAAATGTTAGCTATTACTACTATAATACTTTAAAAAGTAGCATTATTAGTTATTATTTTATGTATATATTGAACATTTTAGTGTTAATGCTGTCATCTTGAATGCAATTAAGTGGACTATTTGAAGGCCCCAGAGAGTTGCACTTTTGCATATGTAACTTTAAGAAAAGTGAGGAGCAGTACTGCACTTTCAAATTCTGGTGAGGAAGTTTGCATTTTTATTTCATTGTGTGGGAGATTGCAGGGCTTTCTTTTTCTTTCAGTGAACTAAGTATCTTTTCCTTGATTCCCATTATTGTGAATAAGAGAAATAGAATGTAGTACCGGGCACACAGTGAGCGTGTTGGAGATGTTAGCCGATGAATGAATGTGGAGTGTAAAATAAAATATACTCATAGTGAAAATACAAAATTGGATAATTAACAGAGCTTAGTGGGAGAAAATAAGGAGTTTAATGAACTTTGCTACTAATGAGCTAAATTTCGAGAAGCCATTTTGCTTGGGTGATACTAGATACCTATGAACATTGTGCTTTGTAAGAATGCTAGTATTTACATTAGATGAATCTTCTTTTCTGTCAGGTGCTGTTTGCTTCAGTGGTTTGGCAAATTTCTCTGAATACATTTTTAGATATGTATTTGCTATTTTTGTTTGTTTAATATGTTTTTGATTTCAGAGAGAGGAGGGGAGAGGGAGAGAAAGATAGAAGCATTGATGAGAAACATTGCTCAGCTGCCTCCTGCACTCCCCCTACTGGGGATGGAGCCTGCAACTGGGAATCTAACCACAACTTCCTGGTGCAAGGATGACACTCAACCAACTGAGCCACATGGGTGGGGCTGTATTTGCTATTGATTGCTCATCTCCTCTTAGGGTGAACTGAAATGAGCAACAGGAGATAGATGTTATCTATGGCAGCTGGTACAAATGACATGTCAAATGTCAAGCAATAGATCTTAACAGAATTAATCCAAATAAAAATTTAAGTGACCAGAAGAAATAGTTTGCCTTGGAATAAAGCATTTCCTAAGGTGACCATAATAAGCCTCCAGTCTCTCAGGCAACTGACCAAAGTGTCACTACTGACATGATGGAACACCCAAGCATGAGAAATTAGTTACGGGTTTGGGATGGAAAGGCCATGTTACTACATCAGGACCTGTTGGTGGGCTCTTAGTCTTTGTTTTTCAAGGTTACTGAATTCATATTAATGATGCAGATGGGTTTTTGTGTTGCTAGACATTGAGTGAATTGTACAAATGCTCATGAGAAATTAGACTGTTTTGTCTTAAAGGAATACTTTATTTTTCTCATACAATTTTGATGTGAAACATTTTCTTTTGTGGAGTATACATTTAGACAGTAGTAAAAGGCAAAATGTTATTGTATTATTCTTACTTAAAAAATAATTGTTTAACTGGGCTTGCAAAGATGACCATGTTTGATTAGAAAAGTACTCTGTCATTTTAGACATGGTTTTTTATTTATTTAGTTTGAGGTACTTTTCAAAGTAAGATGTTTCATATGTAAAATCTGAAACTTTGTTGGATGTATATAATGGTGTGTTTTTATTTATTTGTTTTAATCCTTACCTGAGGATATGTTTTTATTTATTTTTAGAGAGTGAGAGGAAGGGAAAAAGAGAGAGGGAGAAACATCAATGTGAGAGAGAAACTTTGATCCGCTGCCTCCCACAGGCGCCCTGACCGGGGATTGAACCCACAACCTAGGTGTGTGCCCTGAACCAGAATCGAACCTGCAACCTTCTTGGTGTATGGGGACAGCGCTCCAACCAACTGAGCCACCTGGCCAAGGCAAAGGTTTTTTTTTTATGATACAATTTGGGAAGGAGATAAGGTGCTGATTTCTATACAAATGTATGTAGAAAAACAACAAATAACTATGTTAAGTAACGTGCAGGAGGTGTTCAGTGAAAGTTTGAATAAAGTTTTGCAAAGACATTTTAGAAGAAGTGAATTCTGTGAAAAATATATTGATGCATTCTATTCAGTTCTTTACAGTGAGAACACAATCTGGACAGGGTCAGAAGTGGAGAATGAAGTTGTAAGAGAAAGGGGAAGAGAAGAAAGGCTAAAGTAGTGCAAGGAGAAAAGCAGGAAGTAAGAATGAGGAATGAATTTTATTTTTTGAGGAGTATCTGGGAAAATAGAATCTATCAGAAAGACTAAGGAGACGAGGGACCTCTAAAGTAAATTCACACATCAAAATTAAAATAATAGTGCAAATCACGTCATGTGAACAATTGACTTGGCTTTCAGTGTGTCTCTTTAAACAAAACATTTTATATGAATTTTTTAAAATGCCATTGATGATATGGAGTTTAATTTTAACCATCTTAGATAAATGCTTTATAAAATTTGTGAGGTTTTGTGGAATTATTTTTTCCCTAGAATTCCCAATTTTATTTTTTTATTTTTATTTATTTATTTATTTATTTATTTATATTTTATTGATTTTTTACAGAGAGGAAGGGAGAGAGATAGTTAGAAACATTGATGAGAGAGAAACATCGATCAGCTGCCTCCTGCACATCTCCCACGGGGGATGTGCCCGCAACCCAGGTACATGCCCTTGACCGGAATCGAACCCGGGACCCCTCAGTCCGCAGGCCGACGCTCTATCCACTGAGCCAAACCGGTTTCGGCCAGAATTCCCAATTTTAGTTGGTAAGGATTAGTTTTGGGAAGGCAGGAAACCTCTGCAGTTGATTGGTTGATTATAAAGTTGTTACATTTTATAGACATAAACTTATTGCTGAATATGAAGTGAAAACTGTGGTGATTCTATATAAAAAGATTAACACAGTGATATTGATGTCTAAATTTTAAAAATTGAATAAATTTATAAGTAAAATATCTATTTTTCAAGAGTTTATTCAGTTTAGGAGAGGGAACCAAAATTTGTACATAACTTCAACTTACTATTATCTAAAATGGAAAGTAGGCTTAACTTTCTTTTTTGTTTGCTTCTGTATATATAAAAATATACATTTATTAATTCAACCTAGTTAAGTTGATATTATTTTTATCTAATCGTTCAGAACTTTTAATTGTTTGGTTTGTGTGGAAATGGGGTTTACTGAAGATTCAAAGAATTTCCTAAGTTTCTACATTTATTTGCATACAGTAAGTTAGTGGCAGACATAGTTAATGTTCTTCAGGTACCACTTGTTTTTTGTTGTTTCTGATTTTTGTAGTGGTTCAAATTAAAATAAAAACAAAAAACAAAACAAAACACTTCAGTCTTTTTAAAAACTATATATTTTATTGATTTTTTACAGAGAGGAAAGGAGAGGGATAGAGAGTTAGAAACATCAATGAGAGAGAAACATTGATCAGTTGCTTCCTGCACACCCCGTATTGGGAGTGTGCCCGCAGCCAAGGTACATGCCCTTGACTGGAATCGAACCTGGGACCCTTCAGTCCGTAGGCTGACACTCTATCCACTGAGCCAAACCGGTTAGGGTAGTGGTCGGCAAACTCATTAGTCAACAGAGCCAAATATTAACAGTACAACGATTGAAATTTCTTTTGAGAGCCAAATTTTTTAAACTTAAACTATATAGGTGGGTACATTGTTATTAACTTAATTAGGGTACTCCTAAGGCTTAGGAAGAGCCACACTCAAGGGGCCAAAGAGCCTCATGTGGCTCGCGAGCCGCAGTTTGCCGACCACGGGGTTAGGGCAACACCTCAGTCTTATCTATTAAAGGAGACTGGTCAGCTTTGATGGAAACATTGTGTGTTAAGTTTCTTGTATTAAAAAGTACTGAGTGACTCTTGCCTCTTGGCCACTGACATGCCATCCAGACTGAGGAAGACCTGGTAACTTTGGGGCCATAGCCGCATTGGCAAGCAAAGGAAGCACCCGGGGAGCCAAGGTAATGCTGATGGCTTGCATCATCACAGGATCAACTTCAACAAATATTGAAAGTTGGATATGAGGCATTACCACTTAAAGAGGAACCAGAGCTTCTACCCAACTGTCAACCTTGATAAACTATGGACCCTGGTCAGTGAGCAGACACGGGTAAATGCTGCCAAAAGCAAGACTCGAGCTGCTCCTATCATTGATGTGGTGCGATTGGACTACTACAAAGTTCTGGGGAAGGGAAAGCTCCCAAAGCAGCCTGTCATCGTGAAGGCCAAGTTCTTCAGCAGAAGAGCTGAGGAGAAGATTAAGGGTGCTGGTGGGGACTGTGTCCTGGTAGCTTCAAGCTACATGGAGGGAAGTTAATGAAAATGTCCACAAGTAAAAAAAAAAAAAAAGTACAGAGTGGTATTAATTAATAATTAATTGTATTTTTATGTATCTTTTGAGGAGGTTTGTTTTCTATTTATGACTTAGTTTCTCCTTTCCCCTTTGTATTTTTAAAAGACCTCTAAATCTCTCCATTGTAGTTGAACAAGGCAACCAAAGTGTTAACCTTAATTAAATCTGAGGAAATTCCTAGATTAATATTCCTTGCATTTCTGAAAACAATTATGAACTAGCCTTTTTTTAAAATCTTAATTCTTATGGTATGCTTTATGGTATTTCCAGAAGTATATCAGTTTAGGTATGCTTCCCTTCACTTTGTTTATCTTGGTATATATTATTGTTACACCCAAGTATTGCTTAAAATTGACTATGAATTGTAAATGAGTTGATGTGAAATCTGAAAAGTGTCAGTGTTCTATATATTATGTAAGGTTCTATTATTAGAAAACATTAAGTTCTAAATTATACCAATAGCTTTAGTCATATCCAAATGTATTTCTCACTTTCTTAAAATGATTAAATATAAAATACAAGGCAAAATGTCAAGTCCTATTCTGATAGAATAACAAAGCAAAATGTTCCATATGCTAAAAAACAGGTAAGAGTGCTTGCATATATAAATTATTATGCTATTGATTCTCTTTTCTTCCTGAAGGTATTTGAAAACCACTGGGCTAGATGATGTCTAAATTCCCTTCCAGTTCTAAAATTACACAACTCTATTTATTGGCTTTACAGCTTAGGTACTGCCTCTAATGGGTATAGGGTTTAGAGAATACTTGCTGTTTTAATAAGTTTGTAGAAACTTGTTTTTCAGAAATAAGGAAAATTGACTTTGAGGCTTTCATGTTTTGAAATACAACTTCCTATAAACCTACTTCAGACAATAGTTGCAGTTCTTGTTTCAAGGAAGGCAGAATGGTGTCAGTTAGGGGCAATCAGGCTGGCAGGCAGAGGTGGTTAGGGGCAGGCAGGCCGGTGAGCAGTTAAGAACCAGTGGTCCTGGATTGCAAGAGGGATGTCCGACTGACGGTTTAGGCTCGATCCCACAGACATCCACCGAGGGGTCCCAGATTGGAGAGGGTGCAGGCCGGGCTGAGGGACACCCCTCCTCCCCACCCCCTGTGCACGAATTTTGTGCACGGGGCCACTAATATATATATATATCCTATCTAATAAAAGAGAAACATGGTAATTAGCCGTACATCCGCTACCCTTCCCATTGGCTAATCAGGGCGATATGCAAATTAACTGCCAGCCAAGATGGCGGCCGGCAGCCATGCACTGAAGCGAACAGGGAGGCTTGCTTGCTCTAGTGACAGCGGACTCCACCGTTCCCCGCCTGACTTGCCGGCCTCTCAGCTGCAACTCTAAGCAGCTATGTTGCAAATATAGAAGCTAAACAAAACCCCAGAAACCTGCTTTAGTCAGCCGGGCTTCAGCCGGCCGGACCGCAACATTGTATCAAATACAGAAGGTAAACAAAGGCCAGAAACCTGCTTTCAGCAGCCGAGGCCTCAGAGCTAAAGCTGGCCCAGAATAAAAAAGAAAAAAGAAAAAAAGGAGCAGTTGGGAGCTTCAGTCACCCGCCAGCCTGAAAACGGCCCTCAGCCCCTCAGCCAGACTGGCCAGGCACCCCAGTGAGGACCCCCACCCTGATCCGGGACACCTTCAGGGCAAACCAGCCAGCCCCCACCCGTGCACCAGGCCTCTATTCTATATAGTAAAAGGGTAACATGCCTCCCCGGCACTGGGATCAGCGTGACGGGGGCAGTGCCCCCAACCCCCCTGATCGCTCTGCGTCTCTGTGTGTGACAGGGGGGCGGGACCACCAACCCTCCTCTTATTCCGTCCCTGCTCTGTTCGTGAACAGGGGGAAAGCTGCCCCCAACCCCCCTTGATTCAGCCTCTGCTTCTTGTGCCTGA
>NW_005871089.1:4543997-4560446 GCF_000147115.1 Myotis lucifugus | reverse complement strand
TATATATATATAAAGCTAATATGCAAAGTGTCCCCATGGGAGTTCGATTGGGAGACCGGGAGTTCTATTGCTCACTATGACGGGTGCTGACCACCAGGGGGCAGCACAGAATGAAGGAAGGCCCCGGCCGCAGCCAGGGAAGGGAGGCCCTGGCCAGGAGCCAGAAGGCCCTGATCGGCGGCCAGGCCTAGGGACCCTACCCATGCACGAATTTTGTGCACCGGGCCTCTAGTAATGTAATAAACTCCCATGTAATCATCACCTAGTTTCAACAGTTATCTGCCACATTTTTGCTGTTTATTAATGTAAAAATAACCCAAAATGTTAACATTACAAACTATAAAATTTTCTAGATACTGCAGTGTATTAGTTCATATGTAATCATGGTGAAATGACTTTAAAAATCCAAAAGCTGTTTAGAAAAAGGCTTTCAAACTTTTGTTTATGGACCAGAGAAATAGTTTTATTTATGACTAAATATGTGCAGAATACATAATACTTTGTGAAATGGTACCTATCTTTTTTTTGTAGTGTATTTAAAAATTGTTGTGACCTTCTAAATTAATTTCATAATTCATTAATTGGCCATGAGACATTTTTGAAAAATAGCATTTTCAAGTATTGAGTAGTTTTGGTTTTTGTTTGTTTTGTTTTATATTTTTACTAGAGGCTTGGTGCATGAAATTTGTGCACGGGTAGGGTCCCTAGCGGCTGCCGGCTGCCAGCTGGGGCCTTCCTTTGTTCCACGCTGCCCCCTGGTGGTCAGCACACGTCATAGTGAGAGATCAAACTCCTGGTAGGTCCAACTCCTGAGGGGACACTTTGCATATTAGGTATGTGTGTGTATATATTTATATACATATACATATACTCCATATAGTCTGGAACAATTTGAAGATTTTTGTAAACCCAGTAAAGATTTTCACGAGGCATTTATCAGTAACATCAACATGTACTTGTCATTTTAGTAAAGAAAATACATTTTAGTAAAGTATTATTGAATTAGTACATTAGCCATTAGTTGCATAATATTGATATTTTTAACACTATTTGAATTTGGGAAAAAGGGGAACCTACCGTATTTGAATATCATAATCAAAGCACAAGTTTTCCAGTATGTTTAGTTGTCCTTTCTTTTACATTAGAGCTTATGTGCCTTATTCCCTAGCCCCTGCCTTGAATGGTGAGTATGGGGGCTGGGAGAGTTGCTATTTATTCCGAGCTGAATATTTACTCTGATGCTGTTGTCTGAGGCACAGTTTCTGATGAGTACAGAATGACTTGAACACTGGCCGAGGAGAAGTGGAACCATCACTGAAGAACCACTTGCCTTTATTGTTTAAGTTCTAGAGAAGGTTATTTTCTCATTTTTAGACATTGTTTCTTGGAGGGAAAAAGGCAACAAGATGTCTTGAGTTGGCAACTGTGAACTACTTCTCAATTCATAGATTGAAGGAAAGTACTATATTTAACTTAGGATTTTTTAATTGAAGGAATATGTTAAATTTAAATAGGAGTTTTTGATTATACAAGTTTAGCAGGTTGGGAGCAACTGGAAAAAAATAGCATAACAAGCTCCAGCATTGAAATTATAGTTAATACTGAATCTCAAGTCATTAATCAAGGAAGATGAAATAAATGGCCTTAATGCAAACCAGGAAACTGCTACCTGGAAAAGAGCAACTGTAGAGATTTCAAGTAACTTGCAGTGAACTGTAATTGAATTACATTTAGACAAATAACATAGTGATCACATATCAAAATTATTATTAACAGTGTAACTTTTCACAGTAGGATTGAACTCCAAATAACATTTTTCAACCACATTTAGGGAAAGTTGCAAATCATTCTACATTGATGGTAGCATAAGACTTAGGAAAAAAACCTGAGCAACTAAAATTAGGAAAAGGGAACACTGGGGGGATGTGATTATCTATTAATACCTTCAAGGTAGCAGTGTAAATGAAGTAAGGGAATTAGGCAGTCTCCTAAGATGGATGAGATGTATCAAAGAGCAATGGCCTAGAGCACAGGGAAGAAAAGCATAACTTTAGTATCAAGAAGATGATTTTAATGAAACGAGCAGAAGAATAGAGTTATTTGCCCTCACTCAGAGCCATTATAAGTAGGACAAAGAGCTGGTTGAGAGGGACTTCATAAAACAGAAGGGAGGATCTCTTTTATATATATGTGGTACAGTATATGCAACCCATCAGTACTGTACTGTTTTTTTCCTAAACATACATACCCATAATAAAGTTTAACTTACAAGTTAGGCAATTTAATGGGTAGAAGATTTATTCTTTTTGTTGTTGATGTGAGAGAGACATATTGATTGGTTGCCTCCTACATGTGCCCTGACCAGGTCTGGGGATCAAACCTGCAACCCAGGTGGGTGTCCTTGATGGGGAATCAAACCCGTGACCCTTCAGTTCACGGGCCGATGCTCCAACCACTGAACCACACGGCTAGGGTAGAAGATTCATTCTTAACTGTAGATCTTAGAAACCTCGGCATATGTTTTGTTTTTTTTCCTTTTTAAATTGAGAATGAACTTTCACTTAAAAAAGGGAACACTTTAAGGCTTCTCGTTGGCATATTTGAATTGCCAGCATTACTGCTCATGTGCCTTGGGCCATTATTAAGAAAACAAGGGTTTCTTGAACGTGATACCAGAACAGTCTATCTGATAACCTAGATCCGTGGTCGGCAAACTGCGGCTCTCGAGCCACATGAGGCTCTTTGGCCCCTTGAGTGTGGCTCTTCCTAAGCCTTAGGAGTACCCTAATTAAGTTAATAACAATGTACCTACCTATATAATTTAAGTTTAAAAAATTTGGCTCTCAAAAGAAATTTCAGTTGTTGTACTGTTGATATTTGGCTCTGTTGACTAATGAGTTTGCTGACCACTGACCTAGATGACTACTGAGTAACTGATGGGTTGCATATGCCAGGTGTACCGGCTAATAATGCGGATTTTTTTTCAATAGATGGAGTTACACATATGTTGATATATATGCTATTTGATATGTATGCTATTTTGTAGTATTGACAACAAGCTTCAAAACTTAATGTCAAATTTTCTGAAGGTGTTAACATCATAGATATTTTTACACTTGAAAATGTCGAATTTCGTGCCAAAAAAAGAGCATTTGTGGGAAGTTTTAATTCATTACTTTATTTTGAAGAAAACTGCTGTTGAAAGCTTCGGGAAGCTTATGATGAACGTGTTCCATCTCAAGATACTTGTGAACGTTGGTTTAAACGCTTTAAAAGTGGTGATTTCGATGTGAAAGACAAAGAACATCCAGGTCAACCAAAAAAGTTTGAAGACCAACAATTACAAGCATTATTGGATGAAGATGAGTGTCAAACTCAAAAACAACTTGCAGAAAGAGTAAACGTTGCTCAGCAAACAATTTCCGATCATTTACAAGCAATGGGAAAGATTTTAAAGGAAGGAAAATGGGTGCCACATCAACTGAACGAAAGACAAATGGAAAACCGCAAAGTCATCAGTACAATGTTGCTTCAGTGGCATGAAAAAAGTCTTTTTTGCGTGGAATTGTGACTGGCGATGAAAAGTGGATTTATTTTGAGAATCCCAAATGCATGAAATCATGGGTTGATCCAGGTCAACCATCAACATCAACTGCAAGGCCAAATCGCTTCGGAAGGAAGACAATGCTCTGCGTTTGGTGGGATCAGGAAGGTGTCGTGTATTATGAGTTTCTAAAACCAGGTGAAACCGTTAATACTGATCGCTACCTACAGCAAATAATCAGTTTGAACCATGCTTGATCGTGAAATGACCAGAATGTGCCAAAAGACACGGCAAAGTAATTTTGCTTCATGATAACGCACCATCACACACTTCAAAACCAGTTAAAGACACATTAAAAGATCTTGCCTGGGAAGTATTAACCCACCCACTGTATTCACCAGACCTTGCTCCTTTAGATTACCACTTGTTCTGATCGATGGCACACACACTTTCTGAACAGCACTTCAAAACGTACAGAGAAGTGGAAAATTGGGTCTCTGAATGGTTTGCCTCAAAACAAGAAAAGTTCTATTGGGACGGTATCCACAAATTACTGGAAAGATGAGGAAAATGTGTAGCTAGCGATGGACATTACTTTGAATAAAGCACTTTTGATGTTTCTCTTGAAATTATCGTGTTTTCTTTGATTACAAAATCCTCATTATTAACCGGTATACCTGGTACAATGTGGATATACTGGACTAAGGGATGATTCACACCCTGAGAGTAATTGGGCAGGATGGTGGTAGATTTCATTACACTATTCAGAAGAATGTGCAGTTTAAAGTTTATGAGTTATTTATTTATGAAATTTTCCATTTAACATTTTCAGACCACTGTTGGCCATGGGTAACTGAAACCACAGAAAGTGAAACCATGGATAAGGGGGACCTACTGCACTTGTTTTAGGAGCTCCATAGGAGAAAAAAGCATTATGGAAATGAATATGGAATAAAATGGACTTTCCAGAAGTTTTTATGGGTTCAATTATTAGTTTGTGTTTAACTGTACAGTTCTCTGATTATGAATTCCAGAAAAATGGTAGGTTAACTTTGGAATTCATTAAAATGAATTTTAATTTTGTCTTGTAATACTTGCAAGGGTTTTTGGCCAGTGACACAGGCCGTGAAAGAATTCACAACTACAAGAAGATATGAATGCAGAGAGAGTTTATTTTACTTTCCCCAAAGGGAAAGGGCCAGTGCATTGCTAATTAATAAAAAGGCAAATAACAAAAACTGCTCCCACATTTAAATCCTTGGACAAGGAAGGGAGGGGGATTTTTAGGCTGCTGCTCTTGCTAGGTGAAATTGAGCAGACATCAGGGTGTTGTCTTTGTTAGTTCTTCAGGAGACAATCCTGGCAGATGTCCTAGGGAGGTGTCTCATCAGTTTTTTTCCAAAGACTGTAAAATGTTCTTAGAGCAAAAGTTATGAACAGTTCAAAAGAGGCTTATTTGAAGGGGAAGGGGAAAGGGAACTTTCTACTAATTATCCCTGAGTTGTAAAATCAGCAGGGAGGAGGGGTATGTATACAAGAATGTAGCCTTGAGAGTAGTTTATCTTGTCCCTCAGTTTGAACAGAGGGGCTGTTTGAACCAGAGGAGTCAACAGTCTTTGGATTTAATTACCAGGTGCTTCTCATAAATTGTGGAATGCTATAGCAAAGAAAAAGAAAGGCCTTTTCCCCCCATCCTAACAATACTTAAAACAGGATTCTGTTTATTATATCCATCAGAAGTAACTTCCTTTTGTTTAGTTACCAAAAACTTAGGCTATGAATTATTTCCAATCTGTGTTTAACTCACAAAAGCCTGTTTCATGGAAGTTCACTCACTAGACTGGATGGAACCTAGTAAAAGTTTAACCTTTGGCTCTTGGAAATTAGGCTTGTTCTTTTTTATGGTAAATGTCACCTGTTAAGAAAGCCTTATCATCTGGAAAAGAACACTTCTAGACTAACTCTAAGACTTCAGTCAAAATTCTGGTCGAAGCTCAGTTTATTCTTTATGAGTGGGAGCTGGTGCTGTAATATTTTAGTAGAGATGGGGGCACACTTTAATTAGTTCAGAGAGTGTAGAGTTGCCAGATAAAATGCTGGATGCCCAGTTATATTTGAATTTCAGAAAAACAATGAAGAATTTTTTTTGCTAAATATGGCAATCCTAGAAGAATGTCTTTTATTGTTTATTTTGGCTGTCCATTTAGAACTTAAGTGACAAAGTTTTGCAATTTGGTGAGTTTTTATGTATTAAAAGAAATCTTTTAAAAAGTAGATTTAATATAGCAAAGTCACGTTACACTGCAAATTTTGTATGAGAAAATATAGCTTAGAATAGTATTGTTTTTCTGGCTACATCGCATTTATATATATTTTTAATTCTGTTCCTTTATATTTGACAGACTAAGCTTTTCATTTATTCTCTAAAAGTTAAAGTTGTTTTCAGGAATGATGTGAGCAGAGGGCATCAGGCTGTTTTTCTTTTTTTAATTTTAGCATTTCCCCTTTTCTCTCCTTACCGAAAAGATGTTAAAATTTAGGGCTGTTGCCTGAGAGTATATGACAAAGATGTTTCTGAGGCTGTTGGTTCAAGGATTACCTTTTTTCAGATTTTTGCTTGGGGGCTTATAATATATTTGCATTCTTGGCTTGGAAGAAGAAGAGGTATGAATAAAAATTGACCGGCCATGCCCTTTTCCTCCTAGTGGGTTTAGAATTTTCATTTGCTGAATTGTATCCATTTGATTTAGAGAGTCAAAGAAAGTGGATGTTAGCTTTGCAGACTAGGGATGTGATTTCTTTACAGTTAAATTTCAATACTAAGAAAAATCATGGTTTCATAAGCTTTATTATAAGGCCTTTAACCAGAGATGTGTCACTGTTTTTTAGTAATTCAATGTAAGAGATATACCTTCTGTCCTTTAGGTACGAACCGTGGTGCAGTGGCTGTAAAAATAACAAGAATTGAATAATGTAATAGGTTCCAGAGTGAGTGATAATTGATACTGTTGTGAATAACCTGGTTGGTTATTAGTTAGCTGGAAAGAAGCAAAGGGAAGGCCAAATAGACACATGCCCAGTAAAGTCTGGGTGAGTTAGGGAAGGTACTCATCTGCAGTCACACCTGGGAACAGAACAGGTTCATAGGCCAAAGTAGGCATGGCCACTGCAAGCAAAGGAAGATCAGATACATAAGCTCCAAGCTCCCTTTTGCTCTCTCTTGCTTGTGCTTGACTCCTATGCTCCTGCATCCACCCACACAGTGGACTGATGGACTGGAACTAGCCTGATGCTGTGTGGGACCCAATTCCACCATGGAAAGGAAACTTTGGACACTGGCTTTGCCTTTAGCTCTTCTGAATCTCCAGTTGCACTTCTTCCAGTACTGGTTAAGGAAAATGGGACTTTAGGAATGCAGGGATGTGATTCCACACAAATAAAAGTTACTCATCTGTGCAAGTCTTAGAAAAATTCTTTTTCTTAAGATGTCGTAAGAATCCAACACCCAACACCCAGTGGGAAAAGGATCCCTCACTTCCACTGGTAGACACCCCACTTCCACCAATAATAATATTAAGTAACATAAAATGTAATCAAAACTATACTTATACATATTTATTTGAAATATATTTAAGGCATTTTTAAAGAAGTATTAAAATAATTCATAGTTTTTATGAAACTGGAATATTAGTGTAGTTTAAATTTGCTGTCTAAACTCTGTTGGAGA
Organism: Myotis lucifugus; assembly: GCF_000147115.1. Lineage (NCBI taxonomy): Eukaryota > Metazoa > Chordata > Mammalia > Chiroptera > Vespertilionidae > Myotis > Myotis lucifugus. The sequence goes on along the minus strand of NW_005871089.1, from coordinate 4,553,175 downwards.
CAATATAATAGGATAAGTAAATTGATACACTCTGTCACCATTGTAAATGTAAAATGTAAATAAACTATGTTAAAAGGGTCATTTTATGGGAAATGTAGTTAAGTGGAAAGAGCACTGGAAAATCCTATCTCCATTTTAGTTCCTGTGGTTTCTATTTTTAAAATTAGTATAATCCTTAATCCATAGGGTTTTCATGAGATTAAATGATAATGTATGGGAAAGTGCTTCTTAAACTGCTGTATTTGTAAAGTGGCATGTATGTATATTTTCAAGTTATAGGCCTGGCACTTATAAAGTGTTTACCTTTAATAGGTTAACTGCAACTCTGGTAGTTCATAGGTAAGTAAAGAGGAAAATAAAGTACTAAAGAGAAGGACCAGATTATTTAAAGGTTGGTTTTTCTGACAAATGATGACTATATCATAAAGTGTGCATTTCACATGGTTGTCAGCAGACTAGCCTTTTCAGTGAATTATCTATTTCTACTAGGAAAGGTCGATATTGAATTTCTATAATTTTTGAAGTGTGCCTCCCAGTACTGCTCTCATCTCAAGTTAAATCTAGTTATAGGGACACCCTGTTCTCCTCATCCCCTCCTCCTCCAAGTACATGACAGAAAGTAAAGTCAAGTATCTATCTTGTGTCCTCTTTTTATAACACATTTTTGTAATTTCCCGTTACTATCCTGAAGTGAAATTCACTATATATTAATTAAGAAAAAAAATATAATGCCCTAAATGTAATATAAAGGGGGAAATAACATAATAAAATACTTAATTCAGTCTGTAAATGCTCAGGCATGGCTACAGAGGAAGACAATTAAGTTTATATTCATATGTATAAAAACCAAGAATGTGATAGCTACAAATGCTGACTGATAGAGTTCTGCTGTAGTAGTGACTCAGATACTATAGGCAACATTGCTGTTGAAGATGTGATTTTCTGAAAAGGTGAACAACTCTTGGTAAAGTTCCAAATGAAACAAAGTACAATCTTTCCTCACTTTACAAAATAATTGCATTTTTGGAAAAACTGAGTAATGATTAAAACCATGCAATAATACATTGTGGTATATTTAAAACTTATTTCAGTTCTAGGCTCAGAAAAGTTTTTCATCTTAAATGTCTTTTGAAAGTTGTACAGGAAGAGGAGACAATTCTCCCCCCTCCCCCTTTTAAAGAGAGAGTGAAGGGGAGAGAGAGAGAGAGAGAGAGAGAGACAGAGAGACAGAGAGAGAGAGACATCCCTCATGCTCCCTGACTGAGGGTTAAACCCACAACCCTTTGGGTGTATGGGACAACATTCCAACCAACTGAACCACCCTGGCCAGGCGAGGGGACAATTCTTTGTGGTATAAGACTTTTCCTACTTTGTGGTATATTGAAGATCCCTGGTTCAAGCCGACTAAAGGCCAGTAGTACCATCTCAATTATTGTGTCAACCAAAAATAGACATACAAATTTCCAAAATGCTCCATAAAAGACAGAACAGCTCCTGTAAAGAATATCTCCATTTTGTCCCGGCACTTGTAAGTATCCTCTGACACAGGATTATTGCACCTACTTAGTTCCCAGAACAACCACTGGTCAAAGCCACAACTCTTCTAGAAATGGAAAGGCAAGGAAAATAGCTATTCACTTGTTTTGATTCATTTTTTAAATATGCTTTAAAGCAGGGATTGTAAACTGATTTACTGCAGGAGCTACTCAAATAACGTTTGCTAAACTGGAGAATACCATACACGCTTTGACTGAAAACACTGAAAGTTGAACTTTTAAAAATACTGTGCTGGTTGCCCAGCTGGTGTGGCTAAGTTGGTTGAGCATCTTCCCATGCACCAGCAGGTTGCTGGGTCAGTTTCCAGTCAGGGCACATGCAGGCTCCATCCATGGTAGTGCAGGAGGCAGCTGATCAATGTTTCTCCCTCATCGATATTTCTCTCCCTCCCTCTTCGTTCCTCTCTCTGAAGTCAATAAAAACATATATAAAATAAAATAAAAATACTGCGCTGCCGGGGCTGACTGGCAGACCTTGAGCGACGATGAATAATTACTCTGACACACGTTTCTGTGAAAGAGGGCTAAGGGACTGCTTGGCTTGAGAAACCAAACAGCCCCGTTCGCCTGCCTTTTTAGGCTTTTATTGTAGCAACAGCTTGAACTAAAATTAACTTATAGATACTATCAGCAGGGTAAGTATCCTGAAGAAAACACATGGATCTGCAGTGTCCTTTAAGCAAGGACATCTAAAGACTAAACATAAAGATTCCAGTAAAACACCCAGGGACTCAGACTTGTTTGGAAAAGTCAAGGCAGGGTCTGCCACCTTTGGCAAGGTCCCCCTAGAGGCCTCCGGCCTTTCAGAGATTCCTCCTTACAGACTTTCCAACCAAGTCCTGTGCTTCTTCATACTGTGCTGGTCAGAGGGAGCCCATTTTGCATCCTCTTCACCAAATGATTATATTATGAATCTAATATACTATTGAAGCCCGAGAGATTGGATTGGAGTCCTGATTTTTGGCAAGTCTCTTACTCTGATTCCTCATCTGTTTATTGGGAATAATACATACCCTACAGGGTAGTGGTTATAATGAGATGGTGTACATAAATCACCTAGCAGATACCTGACATAAGTATGTGCTTGATAAGATTTTCTCTCTGCCACTAATCTTGGTTTACTTAAAAAAAAATCACAGATATTAAATGCATTTATTAGTTCACATTAAGTGATGAGAAAAGTACACATTCATATTTGATAAGTTTATTCTTCCTTAAATATCTTGGGCACACTGCAGATAAAGTTTTATTGGCAGCACTAATCATACCACTGAAATGAATTCTTCTTCCTTATTTGTTATACCCATTATTACTTTTTTCTCTTTATTGCTGAAAGTATTACAGATGTCCCCTTTGTTTGTTTCCCATTAACCCCCTCTATCCTGCCCCCACCCCTCCCAGGCCTTTACCACTCTATTGTCTGTGTCCATTTATGCATATACTAGTAAGGTCCCTGGTTAATCACTCCCCCCTAACCCTCCACCCAAAACTTTCCTCTGAAATTCGTCAGTTTGTTCCATGCTTCTATGTCCCTGGATCTGTTTTGTTCATCAGTTTTATTTTGTTCATTAGACTCCACATATGAGTGAGATCATGTGATATTTATCTTTCTCTGACTAGCTTGTTTTGCTTAGCGTAATACTAAGCTAGGTATGTGTTTTATAGAGAAACTAGAGGCCCAGTGCATGGATTTGTGCACCGGTGGGGTCCCTTGGCCTGGCCTGCGGGGATCGGGCCAAAACTGGCTCTCCAACATCTCCTGAGGGTCCCAGATTGCGAGAGGGCACAGGCCAGGCCGGGGGACCCCACTGGTGCACGATCGGGCTGGGGAGGGACCACAGGAGGGCTTCAGGGCATGTCTGGCCCATCTGGCCCAGTCCCTATCAGCCGGACCCCAGCAGCAAGCTAACTTACCAGTCGGAGTTTCTGCCCCCTGGTGGTCAGTGCGCATGATAGTGACTGGTTGAACTGTTGGACACTTAGCATATTAGGCTTTTATTATATAGGATGGTTATGAAATTTGAAATCTCTAATATGGGGGAATTAATCCCATCTTATTTTTAACAGAGGCAAGGAAGTAATTAAAAAGACATTATTGATTAACATACAACCTACCTATCATTTGAGGCATTTGGAGCCTGATACTTATAACACTAAACATGCTGATTCCAAACTTTCAGTAGATCAACCTTCTTAGTCTTTCAGGTTAGCTCTCAACCTTAGCATAGCAATGACTATTATTTAGCATGGTATGTATTTTTGAAATGATCTAGGAGCAGGTAATTTTGCTAGTATTACAGTACTTTATTGCATCTTCAAAAATAGACTATGCCATAAAAGACATATTTTTATAGTTGTTGCTTGAGTTAGAAATTCAGCAACATTTATTTTACTAGGAAACTGATGTATGATTTTTTTTCCCAATTGTCCAGTGACTGTTTTGAAAGTTACACATTTTTTTGGTTATTATAAAATACTTTAGAGGCACATACATCTTTCTGTACAATTTGTTTTCATATTTTAGCAGCAGAGAGTTTTTCTAACTTTTACTTTTTGTTAGTAATTAAGATAATGATCTCAATGGTTAAAGCAATACAAGAAGCATGTGCTTTATTCCTATCCTCATAATTTTGTTGTTCATCTTTGTTTTTCTCCACAATATGATTGATTTGAGTCTTTTATCAAAGCTCTATGCTTTAGTTATATGTACACATTTTTTATAAAGTCCCTTTTTCCTTCCTCTGTTTTTCTTCTCTTAATTTTAGTTTCTTCTTACCCATATATACTTGGCCTTGTCCCTTCTGGTATTTTCAGTTGTTTTTAGGTAAACATTTGACACTTTCTTTTTTTGTCCTGTTATTTGAATCCTTTTGAGGAAGAGTGGTGACAAATTCTATTATACTTGTAAAATGCAAAGTTTAGTTTAGTTGACTGGTTTTTCAGCCAAAGTGTTTGCATATTATGACTTCTGGGTATTTTTTTAAATCTTTTAATCCCCACAGGGTCATAATGTCCATATTTCTTAGGAGTAGATCAGCTGGTCTTCAAGGCCTAGTTACAAAGGAAATTAATTCTTCGTGGACATCAAGGCAGAAAGAATTCTAGGCAGGTGGCTAATAATGAATATTGATAGTGAACTGGTAAATTTTAGTGCTTCCCTGCAAGGCTGCCACATACTGTGGAGTGCACATGAAACATTCTGAAATGTCCACTTATAGAGCATAAAATTTGCTACCTAGTGGCAGGTAGACATTAAAATTCAATTCTGGGATGAGCGTGGTGCTAGGGGTAATTAGATTTCATAGCTATAGGATGAAAGGGCAAATTTTGATGTGCATTAAAACAAAACCCACTAGAGTATGTGGAGTAGTAGTTCTTACTGTAGGAACAACATTAAACTATAGCGAAAATTGCTCACAAATTACCGGTAGAATTATGAACTTGCTGGCATTTGTATTTCAGTAAGAAGTATGTATAGTTTAACAGCTTTTAGGAGTCGGAATTGGAAAGAATTTGAGTGGAATGTATTTTTAGTAGTGTCTTAGAGTGTCACCTTACCTTCTGCAACACTATCTGTTTATCACTGAAAGAGCTCTAGAATTGTATCAAGTCTTAAACTCTCAAAATACACCATTGGAAAAACTTGATAGGCCTAGTAGTACCAGGTGAGCCTGAGGTAACCTGATACATAAGCTTGCCAGTCCTCTCTGCCTCCAGTTTAACACGTTAAGCGCCAAGCCTGTTTTGTCTTCCGGATGGAAAGTATAATGTAAGTCACCGGTGACTGATGCGCTTAACGTGTGAAGTTTTCATCAGATTGAATTTTCAAAGGATAGTATAGCTAACTATAGGAGGGAATATTAGCAAACAGAAAGGATGAACCTTCCTGCCTTGGATAGTGGTTAACCACCATTTTGACATGGAATTATTTAAGTTTCTGATAAAAGGGCAACATTACTGGACTTAAAAAAAATTATGGCCCTGGCTGGGTAGTTCAGTTGGTTAGAGCATCGTCCCAATATGCCAAGGCTGTGGGTTCAGTCCCCCCCACCAGGGCACATATAAGAATCAACCAGTGAATGCATAAAACGTGTAGCAACAAATTAATGTCTCCCTTCCTTTTTCCCTTCTTTCTCTCCCTCTCTTTTTGTCTCCCCCTCTCCCTAAAATCAATCAAATTAAAAATTATGAAAGGACTTGCTTACACAATAGTTTCAAATAATACCTAGGTGGTTAAAAATAAAATATTAAAGTTCCTCCTTTTACCCCATTAATCCCACTCCCCATGAATATACATTGTTAGTAGTTCGTTGTGTATTCTTTCAAAGCTTGTTCTATGTATACAGTGCTTTAGTAGTGTTGATTATAATTCATCTTGGCATTGATAGCCTTTCTATTTTGAATACAGTAATTAGAGTGACAGATATGTGTTTTTTTTTAAAATATATTTTTATTTATTTCAGAGAGGAAGGGAGAGGGAGAGAGAGAGAAACATAAATGATGAGGAAGAATCATTAATTGGCTGCCTCCTGCACGCCACCTGGGGTCGAGCCCACAACCTGGGCATGTGCCCTTGAGTGGAATCGAACCTGGGACCCTTCGGTTTGCAGGCTGATGCTTTATCCACTGAGCCAAACCAGCTAGGGTGACAGATATCTTTATTTATGTAAGCGTATTGAGCCTCTAGAATACATCTGTCGTTACTAATTCACTAAAGGGAATTAGGTTGATAAAGATTGAATTCTTGATGTAGAAATTGGCCCACTGAGAGGGCTTTTCTCATTCCAAACAAGGAACAGCTTCATGAAATGGAAAAGAGCAATATATTACTGTATTTTTATTCTCAAGTGTTTTTTGGTGGAAATCTTGAGTGCTCACATATAATACCTTAACTGTGGCTAATTCCTGGGACAACTTGGCTAATTTTTTGTGAAAGCATTCTGGATACAATTTTGCTATCTCTTTTCAAGAGAAGCAGCAATATTTTGCTGGTATTTGGGACACTAGGTGAGTAGTAACATAACCTGATCCTCAACCTCATTGTGGAGGTGGAGGTGGAGGTGCTACCTCATCATGGAGTTATGAGATGATGAAGACCTGAAGCAAAATGATGAGAGTACAAATAAATAATTATGCAAGAAGAGAATAGATTTGGATTGTTGACTGAATTTTGGGATTTTTCTGAGGAATGGAGGAGGGAACAGATTTTAGTGGATAAGAACATTAGAGAACAGGATTCAGTAAGTATTCTACAACTGAATTACAGCTTCTTTTAGACCATAGTATATTTAAGTGTCAGATTAGGGCAAGAATTAGATTTAGGAGTTTTCAACCTTTAGCAGCAAAAAGTTTTTTCTTTTTATTTAAAAATTATAATCTCAGTTTGTTAATTAGATAAAAGTAGAGCTCTTGAGGGGAGAGAGAGTCCCCTAATTGTTTCAAAGAATCTTTGTAGTCTGAGGAACAGGGTTTTTAAATTGACAAAATGGGTGACCCCTTTGTAGACCTACTTCTGAATTTTTTCACAAGTATGTTTCTTACCTTTGGTTCACAGTCTAGTTGGTCAGTTGTGGTAGCTGCATGGAAGAGGTCTTACAGATAATTTGCAAAGTTGATAATTAAACTATTTATATTAATACACGGGTCCATGTTTGAAATAAGACCAAAAGAAATGATGATCCCTTTAAGGAAAAATCTGTAAAATAGCACAAAGATAATCATTCTGTGCAGAATGGACTTGGTAAAGTAATTTTCATTGTAAGATTTGTCAGCCTCTTTGTCAAAAAAATTATCTCATTTGTCTCGAACTTTAAAATTCAAGAGTATGTATGTCATAGGAGAATGCAAAAGTGTGCCCATCAAGTCCTTGCTTGGAAAAGGAGTGGAAGTGCTATTAGTTTTCATCCCTTGGTGGGAAGAAAATCTTCAGGGTGTGTTATTTTAGCAACCACCTTGGAGATCTGCCAGTAAGAAATGAAAATCTACTACATTCCAGTTTACGAGGTAAGGATGCCAGCTTAAAACAATAGGTTATGTTGGTGGCAGTAACGACACCAGGTGTTAGACTGGTGGAGGAGTCAGACCAGACCTTGGTTCAGCAACCTCAGTACTTGAGTTCTGGCTGAAAAAGAATTCAGAGCCAAGATTCAAACTATAAGAGAAAGTTTATTTAGAAAATCACAGAGGTAGGAGAAGTGAGTAGTAGAAGAAATGGGCGTAGGAATCATGTTACAGAGGCAAAAAAAGGGGCCCTTGAACCTTAGGAGAGAGAAGGGTAAAGGTAATGCACCTTGCGGGGAAGAGAAGGGGACAGGACAGCTGCCAGTGTGCTTCAGAGAGGGAGAGCCACTGGGTCCTCAGTTCTAAGAGCTTTAAAAGGTGAGGATTTTAGGGGGGTTCCAGGGGGAAGATCTCAATAGAATATTCATCAGCTTCTGGTGTGTCCTTTCAAGGGTCCTTTCAAGGGTTCATTAATCAGTGGAGCTGGTCCTGATGTCAGCCATGGCACTCCTTGTCTGGTTTTGCTGCTTTTCTGGGCCTGGAGCTGTAACACAACTGAGGCCTAGATGTTATCTCTAGGGATTAATGCTAAGAGTGGTTTTACAAGGGCCCCCATGGGAGCTCCATGAGGCCACTCCTGGTCTCTTGTTCTACCATATGATTAGCAACATGCCAGGGGAGGGAAGGTCAGGGGGTCCAAACTGCATGACCAGCAATATGAAAGGTCAGGGGCTCCAAACCTCATGACCAGTGATATGCTAGGGGATGAAAGGTTATCTTGGGGCAATGTCCTTGTTTTCCCAGTTTTGCCCCTTGCTAGGCACCTGGGACTTTGTGCCCAGGTCTGTCTAACTGCCTGCCATATTTACAGTTAGTAATGCCAAGTACTTTTTAAACTTACAGGCCCACATAGAATTGCCATATAGATAACTGGGGGTGGATGTCTAGTGATAAAGGTATGAATTGGTAACATTGGTGAGAAAGAAGTAGAACATGCTGTTTGACAGTTAGTCTAAGATAAACTTGATTTTGAATTAAATGATGAATATAGGATATAATTTAGTCCTAATTGTCCATAGTAAACAAAGCATTGATATCAGTGAGGCAGTATAGTATAGTATTTTGAGTGCTAGAATTACAGCTGCCAGTGTATATTCTGTCTCTGCACATCTGTAGAATGGCAATAACAACCTATATTTTTATGCAGTAAATAGAATTCTATAATACACTTTACATTATACTTGACATCCTATATAATAAGGCTAATATGCAAATTGACCAAATGCCGGAACGGCCTGTTGCTATGACATGCACTGACCACCAGGGGGCAGAAGCTCAATGCAGGAGCTGCCCCCTGGTGGTCAGTGCGCTCCGCCTGTGGGAGCACCACTCAGCCAGAAGCCAGGCTCATGGCTAGCGAGCACAGCGGTGGTGGTGGGAGCCTCTCCTGCTTCTGTGGCAGCACTAAGGATGTCTGCCTGCCGGCTTAGGCCCGCTTCCCTGTGGCGGGCAGCGGGCCTAAGCCATCAGTTAGACATCCCCTGAGGGGTCCCAGACTGCAAGAGGGCACAGGTCAGGCTGGGGGACCCCACCCCAGTACACGAATGTCATGTACTGGGCCT
>NW_005871089.1:4530825-4542836 GCF_000147115.1 Myotis lucifugus | reverse complement strand
CAGCCACGGGAGGTTGGCTGTGGTAGTGCACTGACCACCAGGGGGCAGCTCCTGCGTTGAACATCTGCCCCCTGGTGGTCAGTGCATCGTCATAGCGACCGGTCGACCGGTCATTCGGTCGACTGGTCATAACAGTCGCTTAGGCTTTTATATATATAGATTTGCTTTCAGAGACATTCAGTTATGTGTTCAGTGACTTTTTTGAAATGTCTTGTTTTTTCTTTTAACCTGCACATATGGTTTTCTTAAAGGTTATCTTCTCAAAGAAATATTTTTGGGCTCTTTGTTTTTGGTTTACAGGGAATCTGAACTTCCTTCTCTTTTAGAATTGATGATGGGCAGCATCATTACCTAATTTGGAAAAGAATGGGAAAGTTGTGTTCTAACTGTAAAGTAAAATTTCAAGTCAAAAATCTATTTTACAGTGAATTTTTATTCACTTGCTTGTTAGGATTAGTGGATGCATGGCAAGGAAACAAACTAACATTAGGGACTTGATGTTTCCCCCCCTTTTTATTGAATTTGTTGGGGTGACACTGTTTAAAAAAATTATACAGGTTCAGGTACGTAGTTCTACAACGTATCATCTGTAGACTGTAATGTGTGTTCATCACCCCAAGACAAGTATCTGTCCATCACCATATATCCCCTATATCTTTCTCCACCCACTACCCCACAGTCACCACACTGTTGTCCTTGTGTATAAGTTTTTTCTTGTATTTTTTTTACTCAATCCCTCCCTCACTCACCCAGCCTCACAACCCCTCCTCCTCCCACAGCTCTTATCCTGGTCTCTATGAATCTGTCTCTAATTTGCTTGTAATTTCATATTGTGTTCATTAGATTCCACATATAAGTGAAATAATATGGTACATGTCTTTCTCTGACTGGCTTAGCATAATGCTCTCCAGGTCCATCCATGTTGGGCGGGGGAAATCTTATCCTTCGATTTTTTTTTTTAAATAAAAAGTAACTTCTAGGGCATCTATGGTAAATTCAAATATACTGTAATCTCTCCTAGAATTTGTGATTCTGTTGTTATTCAGAAAAATGGCTCTGATATCATAAAAAACTCTCCTAATCAAAGAAAGATGGTTTCCTTTATTATACTGTTCATTAGCGTACCAGTGATCACTAATACACTTTAAGTTGTTAATAGGTTGAAATTTAATGGAAGATTTTATCCTTAATCCTCAATTAATGAGAATTGTTTATTTTCACCATGTTAACAAATATTATTGAGTATATCTGCAGCAAGGCATTGTGTGGATACAAAATTAGAGATATTCTGCTTTCCAAATAGTTTACAATCTATTAAAATATATTCTTTCTCACAAACACAGTATTGCCTTATTATTAGGCAAAGTGCTGAGGTCCTAGAAAACCTTAGCGTATTTTCATGGATTCCAAAGAAATAACATGGAGGACTGGCTGTGAAAGACATAGGTTTATTAGGATTTACTGTTCACCAGTTGCGGCCGACCAGTAAAGTCTACCACCACATTGGCTGCCACCAGTGAAGTTGTTTCGCTAAGTCCCATCTGGCCTTCGGATGTGCCACACCAGGGGCAGCTGGCCAGTGCTATAGTTTTGCTGCCACCCAGATTTTCCCAGAACAAGGTTTTGTAGAGTATAGAACACAGGAAAACAGGGCATGCCAGGGGGAGGGTGACAGGCCCCTGTGTAAGCGGTATGAGATCAAAACACTAGCTGTTTATAATCCAGGCTGACATCTAGAAGCCGTTTCTCTTTGACTTTTCTTAGACTGAGTTGCTGGCCAAGTTTCCAAGGTCTCACAGTCTGCTTACAGATGGCCTTCACTATTATTCCTACAGGGTGGGAGGGGGAGTTGGAGCATGGGAAGAGGCCCATGTTCCTATTTACCATATTCTTATGTAGCTTTATGAATTAATAAAATACTGCATTTTAATTGACCATTTATAACATGTAGATTTACAGAATATTGGAGCTGAAAGGACCTTAGAACTTGATTTCAATCCTCTGATTATACATATTAGAGAACTGAAGGTTCAGATTTTAACATGTCATTATTCTATCTAATAAAAAGAAATATGCTAATTGACCCTCACACCGTCGCAAAGATGGTGGCGCCCACAGCCAGTAAGGAGGGAATATGTTAATTGACTGCCCCACCCTCAAAGATGGTGGCGCCCACAGCCACAAGATGGTGGCGCCCAGTCCCCTCAGCCCCGAAGCTGCCCAGGGCCGGCCCAAGGTGCAGGCAAGCCTCGGATGCAGCTGCCCAGCTGCCCAGGGCCAGCTAAGGCTTGCGCTGCTGGCAGTGGCAGCAGCAGAAGTGTGATGGGGCATCGCCTTCCCTTGATCACCGGGTCGCCTCCTGCCCCTGAGGCTCCCGGACTGTGAGAGGGGGCAGGCCGGGCTGAGGGACCCCCTCTTCAGTGCATGAATTTTCATGCACCGGGCCTCTAGTATTTGTTATAAATGCTGTTATTAGATGGAACAATTTTTATACATTAATATACCTTTTTTAAAGTCACAATTTAGATTAGTACGTCTAGCCTTTTATTACGATGCAGTTTGGTGTTTATTTCTGAAACACTATCAGAGAGTACCTGATAATGCATTCTAGAGAATCAGCTAGCCTACACAATGTTGGCCTGTTCTGTCTCTGAGTTTATAGTTTTACTAGGTATATAATACTCTCACACTACTAGGTAGAAAACTACCTTTTGTAGGTATGAAGATTCATTGACCTTTGTATATTTCCTTTTAAAAAATATTTTTACTAGAGGCCCAGTGCATGAAATTCGTGCACTTGGGGGGGGGGTCCTTCAGCCCGGCCTGCGCCCTCTCGCAGTCCAGGAGCCCTTGGGGGATGTCCGACTGATGCGGGCCTAAACCGTCAGTCGGACATCCTTAGCACTGCTGCGGAGGTGGGAGAGGTTCCTGCCACCACCACTGCGCTCACCAGCCATGAGCCTGGCTTCTGGCTGAGCAGTGCTCCTCACTGACCACCAGGGGGGCAGCTCCTGTGTTGAGCGTCTGCCCCTTGGTGGTCAGTGTGTGTCATAGCGACCAGACGTTCTGCTGTTCAGTTGATTTGCATATTAGCCTTTTATTATATAGGGTTGATTTCAGAGAGGAAAGGAGAGGGAGAGAGAGAAACATCAATGATGAGAGAGAATCATTGATCAGCTGCCTCCTGCACACCCCCTACTGAGGATCGAGCCCGCAACCTGGGCATGTGCCCTTGACTGGAATCTTACCCGGGATCCTTTAGTCTGAAGGCCGACACTCTATCCACTGAGCCAAACCAGCTAGGGCGACCTTTGTATACTTTCATTTGAAATCAAGAAAGTAGGGCTTGATTATATACTGCATACCTTATAGTAAGGCAAGAGATTCAGGTTAATAGGGAAATTATATAAGCTAGTGATGGTATAACTACCAGATAATATTGAATGTAGGAGATTAGGGTTGAGGATTTTTCAGGTTTGATAGAGAAAATAAATACCCAGGAATTCGGAGGTACTTTGTAGGACTAGATACCTTTAAATCTGAAACAGGTATTTAAGCAATCAAAGGGGTTCTAGACTGGCACATTATTATTCTGAGTTATTGGGGAAAGTCTGTAAATCACAAATATACTGTACAGTGGGGCCTTGACTTACGAGTTTAATTCGTTCCAAGACCGAGCCCGTTAAGGAGCTTGTTAACTCAAATTACTCTATCAACTCAATGCAAAAAATCGGCCGAGAGACAGCTAGTATCTCAAAAAACTCTTTAGTCGGGACATTCGTAAGTCAAGGCCTCACTGTATATAGAATTGGAAGTTAATTGACTTGAAGTTTTATTCTGGGATAGCTCCACTCTAATTGCCTGATCTTATACAACATAACCTCCAGGTTCCCCATAACTGAGGTAGCCATAATTCTCAGTTTGTGGTTTTTGCTCCATCAAAATTCATAGCATCCCTTTCACTCTTAAAAGTTTCCTGGTTTAGATGATAAATTATGTGGTTATATCTACTCTTGGGTACTTAATGTGATGAAAGCTTATGAAATTTCTTCTTATATTGGATAAGGTTGTTTTCTGTAAGCTGAGAGATTTCTGTTTAATGTAGTTAAGAGGGCATTGATAAAGATAGCCTAGTGGAAGTCTGGTTTCAGGGCTTCAGATAATTTGTAGACTAGGAAAGATTCCTTTGTTTTCTGTGCTTGCATCAAAATTTTTTTAATAGACTTTATTTTATTTAAAAATTTTTTCAGAAAGTACAGAGTTTCCATATTTCCCCTACTCTTGAGAGTTTCTTTCTAGATATTCTTCTTTTCTTTTTTTAATATATATTCTTCTTTTCTTTTTTTAATATACCTTTATTGATTTCAGAGAGAAAGGGAAAGGGAAAGAGAGATAGAAACATCAATGCTCCTGCATGTCCCCTACTGGGGATCAAGCCTGCAACCCAGGCATGTACCCTTGACTGGAATCGAACCTGGGACCCTTCAGTCTGCAGGCTGACGCTCTATCCACTGAGCCAAACCAGTTAGGGCTAGGTATTCTTACTAAATTCCATAAGTAGTATCTTAATTCTTTTAGCAGCAGATTGTATATTGAATTAGCAGTTAAGAGGAGGTAAGGGGGTTGGAGTGGTAGGGTAAAATTACTTTGTTGCTTTAAGAATGATTTGCCTGTGACTTCCTTTTTTCCCACTTCTTCCTGGTTAAATATAAAACTTTCTTCATGTTATTTCACATTTGGGGGATACACATGAAATTCCTGGAATGAACCAGTATAAATTGTTCAGAATTTGGGGAGAAATACAGATCTCTGTGAACAGTGTGTAATACCAAATATTCCTTGAACTTGTTTGCTCTCATCATATAAATAATTTTTTCACCATTGTGACTTAAAGTAGTGGGAAATTTTGCAGGTTCAACATATTGTTAATATGGTCCATAAATAAAGAATAAGACTCAGTATAGTTCTATTGAGTATTATCAACTTTTTAAATTGAGAGACCAGTGTCTGTTGGGGGCTGGGGCACGGGAGGGAGGGGGGGATTTTCCATTCCATGACATTGTTGAAGTGGAAAATCTCTTGGTCACTTGCCTATGTGTTGCTATCCTTATTTTTCATAAAACCATATGTAGTTAATCTTTACAGATATATTAATGAGGGTCAGAAAGGTAGAAAAAACAACATAAATGTAGCAGTACTTTATGAACTTTTATCACAGTCTAAAATAGGAGCTATTTACTATTATTCCTGTGGATTTTTTTTCTAGAATCCTTTGGTCTGTGGCTTGTGCCTTTTCTTTTTGTTTCTTTTCAATTCTCTACTGTTGAGTGCAGGTGAGAGTGGTTTAGCCTTGGGGCTTAGGCTAAGATTCCACAAATTTTCTTTTTAAAAGTTGAGAAAATTTTATTGGTATTGGTATGTTTCCCCAAAAAAGACATTTTTCAAGATATTCTTTGGAACCAAATGGGTGCTCTTTTTATGAAAGGTTAAAGATTCTTTGTAAAGGCTAGTAGCATTACATATTCTACTTAAGTAAAGTCTAATGCTGCTTTGGGAGCTTCTGGCATAAGTACTAGGCCTCGTATCTGAGTCTTTTGACAGCGAGAACATGAGAAAACTCTCTTTTAAATCTTCTGAAGCAGCCGAAACCGGTTTGGCTCAGTGGATAGAGCGTCGGCCTGCGGACTGAAAGGTCCCGGGTTCGATTCCGGTCAAGGGCATGTACCTGGGTTGCGGGCACATCCCCAGTGGGGGGTGTGCAGGAGGCAGCTGATCGATGTTTCTAACTCTCTATCTCTCTCCCTTCCTCTCTGTAAAAAATCAATAAAATATATTTAAAAAAAAATAAATAAATCTTCTGAAGCAAAATAATAAATTATTTACCTGACATTTGTTGCCAGGTATTGGAAGGGAATTAATTTCTATTTTGGTATATTTTACCCTAGTAAAAAGTACAATGCATTCAGTGGTGAATTATTTGAAAAGAAGTATAATTATGGAGAAGGTTCCATTTCTCAGTTCCTTTTTCATCTTCCCTGAGTGATCTCATCTCCTCCCATGGCTTCAACTTCCACCTAAGCTGATAATTCCCTAGTGCAGGGGTGGGCAACCCCTGGCACGCGTGCCAAACATGGCACGCCAGTAACTTTTGCTGGCACACGAAACCCTCTCTTATAATCTTCCATTTACAGTTTTTTTCTTAATATCAACTTTTTTATTTTTCAGATAAATTCAGTGTAGGTGCATCTTAGATAAATAAATAATTTTACATAACAAGTTATCTTAAAGACCATAGACATGGATTGACAAGAGAGGGGAAGAGCAATTTCTATGCCTCTGCCTTAACTCTCCCTGCCTTCCTAGATCCGACCAGTGTTTTGGTTTCATCCACATACGCTTGTGAATCTTTGTTCTCAGCATTAGACTTTACTTAAGTAGAATATGTAATGCTACTAGCCTTTACAAAGAATCTTTAACCTTTCATAAAAAGAGCACCCATTTGGTTCCAAAGAATATCTTGAAAAATGTCTTTTTTGGGGAAACATACCAATACCAATAAAATTTTCTCAACTTTTAAAAAGAAAATTTGTGGAATCTTAGCCTAAGCCCCAAGGCTAAAGGAGTAGCCTGACGGATGAAAGTAGTAGCTCGTGCATATCTCTGAAGGTCACGAAATATAAACCTGATGTAAAATCCCTGTCATCAGTGATGCAGCAGCAAAAGTCCCACTGATAATATCAAATGGAGTCATAAAGTTTTCTGTCGGACTATCAGTGTATACATTAAAAAATAAATGTATTTTTCATCATCATATACTGTGTTTTTGTCGCTCGAATGAATTTTATTATTTCTTCAAGGTTCTTCACATACGTACACCTTAAGAGATATCAAATAGGCGTAACATGTTCTCAAAAAATTAGGGTTGGCACACAGAAGAATTTTGAGTCAGAGATTTTGCTGGTTTTGGCACGCACTCACAAAAAGGTTGCCCACCCCTGCCCTAGTGCATATTTCCAGCCTCTACCTCTCTCTGGAGCACCTCCAAAGCCAAGTCTCAGCCTGTTTTCCTTTGTTCCATTTACAGTATCACTCCAGTCGATGGTCAATAATTTTAGCTGATTCTCTTCTTGTAAACATTTGTCACGTCCATTGCCTTCTCACCATTTCTACAGCTACTCTTAATTAGTTAGTTCGTTTCCCATTTGGATTATTGAAGGAGTTTCCTAACTTTTTTTTTTTTTTTTTTTTACTTTTGATCCTTCATAATGTCACTAGTCTTACCACTTGTTTTGTAGAGAGAATCCCAAGTTGCTTAGCCTGCAGGGTTCTTGTTTGTCATTTTTCCTAAATTAAGAGGTCTTGAGGATATTGGCTATCTTAAATTTCTAAATAGCATGAGCACTTAACAGGTGCTATTTCTTATATGTCCCTGTTTTTTTTTTATACATCTGTTAAGAAGTGGCCATTATAAATTGTATTTTGATTATTTTTCTGTCTCATGTCTTGCAAGGTTGAGCTCTCTTTAGGAGCAATTTATTTTTATTATCCCTTTGCACAGTATAGGCCCTCAATAAATGGTAAATTTAATTGAAAGCATACTCTGAATTTGTAGATTGATAAGTTGAACAAATACAAGATAAAAGTCATAATTATGAAGTCATAGAGAGTGACACAGTTTTTTAGCTACTATTATTCCACATTCTCTCTTTTGGTTATGAACAAAGACTCAGCTGCTAGGAGAGTCGTTATGTGATTTCAGAAACATCTGTGTGGCTCCTATGCCCTTATATTTCTTCTATTTGAAAAAGCTGAAAAAGCCAACTATTTCACACTAACATTAATTGTCAAAGTGTGGACCAGCAACACCAGCATTACTTGAGAACTTGTTAGAAATGCATATTTCTAGGCCCCACTTCAGACTATTGAATCAGAATCTCTAAGCAACGTGAGGATGGGGCCCAGCAGTCTGTGTTTTAACAGAGGAGTCTGGTGCATGATAAAGTTAAAGGATTGCTACTCTAGAATTCTGCCATCTAAGGAGAGTTTTGCCTTTGATATATAATAAGAGAGCTTCCAGTGTGGTTTCAACTATAAACTGTTTATGTTTTGGAAATAATTCCTTAGCTGGGACCACCAGGACTATATTACCTAACATCTTGGGATGTGATTCAAAGATTGAATTTCCCTATGTGCAAAGTATTTGACTCTTGTGGTTTCTGGGAATGGCTATTTAAAAGAAGGTTGGGAGGGGGCTTCCTACCTCTTTCAGTTAAAATATCTTCTAGATTATATCCAGACTATTAGCTTGAATGAGTGTGTTCATTGTCATTCTCATGGGATTGTATGAGGATGAAAGAATGAGCTGAATTGTAGTAGTCTGTGAAAGAATGAGCTGAATTGTATTTAAATCCTGAATGTTGGTATGTTGTCAGGGACAGAAAATGAGCTTGTGTTATCAAAGTTATACTGAATCTATAGACAAGTGAATTTCACAGAAAAAGTAATTAGTGGAGATAAGCTTTTGGTTAGTAATTACCCATGGTTTTGAGAATGGTTTATTTACCTGGAGTATCCAGCCTACCTAGCATATTGTTTTCATTTTGCCTTTAGTAAATCCTAATAGGAAGGTCAACTGAGGCATACTCTTAAAATGCTCCGTAACTGTTGCCCGCCACCCCCCAAATAGTTTCTGACTTCAGAGTTCCATTTGGGTGTAGTTCTAGATTGGCTCATAGCTATTTTTGATAGTCTCTTGGGGCAAGAGAGCTTTTATGAGCATTTACTTAAATATGTAAGGGTTTAGCTGTTTGAAACCAAACCTTTCATTAAGAACACTACAGGCCTAGTGCGTGAATTCATGCACCAGTGGGGTTCCTCAGCCTGGCCTGCGGGATTGGGCTGAAACTGGCTCTCCAGCATCCCCTAAGGCAGTGGTTCTCAACCTTCCTAATGCCGCGACCCTTTAATACAGTTCCTCATGTTGTGGTGACCCCCAACCATAAAATTATTTTCGTTGCTACTTCATAACTGTAATTTTGCTACTGTTATGAATCATAATGTAAATATCTGATATGCAGGATGTATTTTCATTGTTACAAATTGAACATAATTAAAGCATAGTGATTAATCACAAAAACAGTATGTAATTATATATGTGTTTTCCGATGGTCTTAGGCGACCCCTGTGAAAGGGTCGTTTGACCCCCAAAGGGGTCGCGACCCACAGGTTGAGAACTGCTGCCCTAAGGAGTCCCGGATTGCAAGAGGGCATAATTGGGGCCGGGGAGGGACATGGGAGGTTGGCTAGCCAGGGAAGGACTGTGGGAGGGCTCCAGGGTGTGTCCAGCTCGTCTTGCTCAATCCTGGTCGGCCGGACCCCAGCAACAAGCTAACCTACCGGTTGGAGCGTCTACCCCCTGGTGGTCAGTGCACGTCATAGTGAGCGGTTGAGTGGCCTTAGCATATCATTAGCATATTACGCTCTGATTAGTTGAATGGATGACCGGACACTTAGCACATTAGGCTTTTATTATATA
This sequence comes from Myotis lucifugus, assembly GCF_000147115.1. Taxonomy (NCBI): domain Eukaryota; kingdom Metazoa; phylum Chordata; class Mammalia; order Chiroptera; family Vespertilionidae; genus Myotis; species Myotis lucifugus. Next base: position 4,533,301 of record NW_005871089.1, on the reverse strand, counting down.
GAACTAGGGGCCCAGTGCAGAAATTCATGCACCTTGAAAGGCACTGTGGGCTGCAAGGCTGTGGTGGGCACAGGGGGGTCTCGGCCCATCCTCTGTGCCCCTGCCCGGCCCCTCCCACCGCGGCCCCCAGTCCCCTGTCTGCTGGCAGCCCCGCTCCTGCCACCACTGCACCCGCTGACGGTGCTGGCCCTGCTCACACCTGCTGATGGCACGGAGCGATTGGGGCTGGTGCCAGCAGTGGGTGCAAGTGGGGCCAGCACCATCAGCGGGTGTGAGCAGTGGCTGCTGCCCTGATTGCCCCTCAGGAGCAGGGGGAGGTGGAGAAGCCCTCAGAGGCGATCGGGACCGGCAGCTGCCGCTTGCAATCACTGACGGCGGCTCTGGCGCCGGCTGCCAGTGCGAGCGGGGCTGGTGCTGGCAGTGGGTGCAAGTGGCATCTGCCGGCCCTGATCACCCCTCAGGAGCAGAGGGAGGTGGAGAAGCCCTGAGGGGCGATCAGGGCCTGCGGCCGCCGCTCTCATCCGCTGACAGTGCCGAGCGAGTGGGGCTGGTGCTGGAAGCAGGTGCGAGCACCCAGCGGGACCATGGCGTGTGGGAGCAAAGAATTTTCAATAACCACCAGAGGCTCGCCCCGGTGACAGCCACTGGCGCCCTGCCTTAGTCTGTCGCCCCTGCTCACGTGCTCCACCATCCTGCTGTGGCCAATGCCCACCATGTTCCGCGCCCTGCTGCCGACACCTGCCATGTTCCGCGCGCGCACGCGCCCTGATGGTCAGCGCATGTCATAGCGACCAGTTGTTTGGTTGTTCCGCCGTTCAGTTTATTTGCATATTAGGGTTTTATATATATAGAAGATTCTTTGAGAGACAGCTGATTTGTATGCATTTGTCTATTTCCTTTGGATGAGACATACTAGATTTTTAATGGCTGGCAAAACTAGCTTTTGTCCTTTGTGTACCAGCAACTTGAGTACTATTTGTGGAGTTAGGAAGTAGATTTTCTAAAGTTTCCTAAAAATACTAGCTTGATAGCAATTTGTGGTTACTGCATTTTCCCCATTGCATGCATCCTGTTTTTAAAAACCAAGATTATGGTCAGTTTGATGTCACAGTCAAAATGGGACTTGATCTTTTGCATTTAACCTCACTATCTTTATTCATGGTTAAATTATAATGCCTCTTTCCTCCTGGGGTGAGGAAGAAATGTTTAGTTTCAAATGAGTATCTTTGATAATAAAGCTATTTGCCTCAGTATTATAAAAGAGTAGACTAAGTGGCTAGAATTTTCTGATAAATAACATATAAGCAGAGCCCAATATGCAGGGTCATAGGAACATGTTAGACATGCATGAAGAGAAATGAAAGAGGGGTCACATTTCTGAGCTGATCATTCTTTTTGCTATTAAAAATTTCCAGTCCCTTCTATTTCTTAGATCTGGTGTCAAATTCTATTTTGACTTTTATAAGATTTTGTTTTTAACCAGAATTATTTCTGATTTTATAAATTATTCCTGGCAACCTTACCTTATTTATTGTTGTTTTCTATTTGAAACGTGTTGAAATTCTTTAGGTTAGTGGTTTTCAATGCATTTTTCTTTTGGAAAATTGGAAAAATTCAGAAAAAAAGCAAGTTAGTTAGACAACCCCCCTCTCTCAAGGGTAGTCTCTGAGCCCTAGTTTCCCCTCCCTAACCCCCACTTTCTCCCACACTGCCTTTGAGGTACCTCAACAGAACACCCAGGATTGGTCCTTTAAATTATAGAGTACAATGCTTGCATAAAAGGCCATTTTATTATTACATTTATAAGTATGCAGGCTACATTTTTTTGTGTGTGTGAACCTCGCTATATGATCTTATGAAGAAGTAGGAACAATTTTTCAGATGAGACTGGTTGAAGAAGTTGAAGAATCCAACCCAGATGTTGTAAACCATGACTCATTTCCCTATAAGATGAGCTCTCAGCTTAATAGAGACCCTTATCCACTTATCCAATAGCAAGCAGTACATTTGAGACTCAGGGTGTGTAACCTGGGGGTCTGGGACACCCCTGTATTATATGTAAAATTTTGTTTGTGTGTATTTTCTGGGATGAGAGAAGCCCATGGCTTTTTGTCATTCTTACAACTTAAAAAAATTTTTTTTAAAATTAATTTTAGAGAGGAAGAGAGAGAGAGAGAGAGAGAGAGAGAGAGAGAGAGAGAGAGAGAGAGAGAAGAAGAACCAGAAACAGCAATGTGAGAGAGAAACATCAATTGGTTGCCTTCTGCACACTCCCTGACCAGGGATCAAATCCGAACCTGGGTATGTGCCCTGAGCAGGGATTGAACCCGCTACCTTTTGGTAAAAGATGACACTCCAACCAATTGAGCCACACTGGCCAGGGCTACAGCATATATCTATCTATCTCTTCCTCCCTTCCTGCCTCCCTTCCTGCCTCCCTTCCCCTCCCCTCCCTTCCCCTCCCTTCCCCTCCCTT
>NW_005871089.1:4528285-4530725 GCF_000147115.1 Myotis lucifugus | reverse complement strand
CTGAATGAAATCCTTGGTGGATGATCAGCCATATCAAATGCTTTTCCTCCTTACTTGTGCTAAAGTAATTTAACATTTGCATAGAGCTTTACAGTTTACAGAACTCTTGCACATATATTATATGACTTTCACAGCTATACCCTGTAAGTAGGTAGCATCATTCCTATTTGAAGAAACTCCTCAAAATAAAGAGAATTTAAATTGTGGAGATGTGACTCAAAAACTGACATTATTTCTTAGACTGAAATTAAACTAATCTGACATTATCCAGAATCTTATAACTACTATTTTACCTTACATTTTGTAAATTTACAGTTTGACCTGCCTAGTATTCAGCATCTTCTCCTATATCATTCTAAGCAGCTTGCTTTGTAATTGGTAGGTTTATTCTTTCCTTTTTTATTTTTTATTTTTTAAGGAGAATCTTGTACTGCCTCTTTTTATTTTCATTACTCATGGACTTTCCATCTTGTTCATAATCTCTCAGATTTAATGGCGTATAACTCTAATAACATTCATTAATTCTTTGACTCCATACTGCTGTTATCACTCTCCCCATTCTAGATTGCTCTAAGGATAAAAAGGAATGAAGAATTCTTTTCTTTTTCATTGCCTTCTGCAATTAATATTTCCATTCTGATTCTCAGGTTAATTTTTTTGTTTCTTAAAGAAGTTTGGATAATCCAAACTTCCCAGCCTGTTGTGGAGCAGTCCTGAAGGCTACTGCACATCACTTGTTAAGCATTATTTCTGTAGAGACGAATAATAATGCTAACATTGAGTACTTACCATGTACCAGGCACTTTTTTATGCTGTGTTATTTAGTATAATTCTCACAATAACTCTATGACATTGCTACTGTTATTGGCTCTGTTCTACAGATTAGCAAGAAGCTCAGAGAGATTAGGTCACTTGCCTAAAAACATAAAATTAGGAACAGGGCCTCTTTTGAACTAGATTTTCCCATTTCTCCAAAGCAGAAGGCTGGCTTAAATATGCCAAGTAGATTCCTTTAGCTATTTGCATGGTATAATTTCAGAATAAAGGATGGGCCCTGGTTTAGAAGCTAGTGATGGGGGACAATCTTAATTTCCAAGCCCTTGTTATGTCTGCCTGATAGAGGTAGATGTGAAAGGAAAAGATTTGAATTTGGAAAATTCTTTGTAAATACTGACATCTCTAAATATAGTTTAGACTAATCCATGAGATCAGACCTATATACCTCCTTCCTGCTGCAGAGAATGAGGTTACCCCATTTCCGTCCACTCCCAGATCCTCAGGCCTGCCTTACCCTTGGTTGGGTACACATGGAATGAGTGCATATATTGACTTATGAGCTGCCTCTGGTGTAAGGAATTTCATTTCTTAAATGAACAGTAAGGGTAGGCAGACTGTATAAGTAACTTGTGTATACTGCCTCTTAGCAGTTAAGAGTTATTTAGACAGACTTGAAATACTGTGCCTATAACCACAGTATCAGTTTGTCTTACTAAATCTTTTTGAGGTACATGATGAGAGAGAGAGAGAGAGAGCGCGCGAAAGAAAGAGAGAGAGAAATGGTCTTGTGTCCTTGGCTGTCATTTCCTCTTTATTATGAGGCATAAAGGAGAGAACAGCATGAGCCGCCCACAGGGAATTAGTAGTAGAGAGGGGCTTGAAGGGGGATCAGCTGTTTAAAAAAAAAAGTAAAAGCAGGCTAGATTTAAAGGCCTGATTTGGCAGTAGTTAGCTGAGAGAGGGAGAGAAGTTTGTCTTATGACCTGTTCAATGATTGCCCTGGAGGTAAATGAAAATTTCAGCTGTAGAAAACACTGATGGTCCCTCCTCTGTGGAGTGAGGCTAGGTTTTTTGCTCCTTAGGGCATAAGTGAAAGCAGTTTTCTTGGAATTGGACTAAACTTGCTCTTCTGTGTTTCCTTTTTCTTCTCACCCTCTGCTACATATCTACACATCCAGTTTTTCCTGCCAGAGAGCTCCTTCCTTCTCTGGCTGCCAGCCCCATCTGTCATCTTCGCCTCCCATTGCCCATCCCCAGCTTTGCAATTTTACATTATGCTTTTCCTGATTTTACTGTCTCCAACTTTTATACTCTGCCTATCCTCCTCCTCCACCCCCAGCTTCTAAATCCCTCCCTCCTCCAAAGCCAGTGGCCACCATTCAATTTCCTTCTTTCTCATTGTTGAACAGAATGCACTGATGTTAGAACTTTGTCAAACCTGTTTGAGATCTGAGCCCAGTTATGTATTATAGTGGGTGGAGATGATGGTAGGAAAGGGGCGGGAGGTTGTTTTTCTAAAATGTAGGCTTTCCTAAAACATTAGATGACTTTTGACTCAAAGATCGAACAGATGCTTCTGCTGGCCTTCCAACTTTAGGCAGTGTGCTCATGTTGAGGGCACATATTTGTTTGAAAACCCTTGGTAATGAAAGGCAGGACAGTG
>NW_005871089.1:4492809-4527424 GCF_000147115.1 Myotis lucifugus | reverse complement strand
GTTGTTTGTTTGCCATAGGCCCAGGGAAGAATATGATGTGGGGAAAATCTAATCTGAATTCAGGATAGAATCTTGTATGAGAGAGAAATTTGTTACCCTTTCAGTTGAAATTTTCTGACTCCCAAGAGGTGTTCATAGGTTAGTTAATAACTTCTTGTCGAGGCCCACAAAAGACATTGTATTTTTAACAATGTGTTCATCCAAAAGAGAGATCCTGAACTTCACGAATACACCTACTGCAACTTCTGGTTATCTTTCATCACTTGTCTGAGTTTAAACAGATTATGGTTTGTGCTCTAAGGAAAGACTCCTTCCTGACACCTGAGGCTTTCCCATTTTTACCAGCTGGGCCCATTGCTAAAATGCTTTCCAGTGGGCTTGCTTTTGCCTGGCCAGCACCTGGGCTGCCCCAGCTTGTAATTAGCCTGCCTTTGCTTCATAAACTTCCCAGGGTGGTTCTTCTTCTAAAAGCTTGTATGAAATGCTGTTTACTGTTTCTTTAGAGTTTAAAAATTAATCCTTTTGTGTTCTTTGCAACTCATTTGCTTTTTTCTTTTCTTTAAATTACTATTAACACCTGTTGATTCTTTTTTTTTCTGATTGGCCTGTCACTGCATTCCTGCTCCCCCTCCCTCTAGCTGGGTTTGTCAAGTCGCCCATGTCAGAAACTAAGCTCACTGGGGACGCCTTTGAGCTGTACTGTGATGTGGTCGGGAGCCCCACGCCAGAGATCCAGTGGTGGTACGCAGAAGTCAACCGAGCAGAGTCTTTCAGACAGCTGTGGGACGGTGCACGGAAGCGCCGTGTCACCGTAAACACCGCCTACGGGTCAAACGGCGTGAGTGTGCTGAGAATAACCCGGCTCACCTTGGAGGACTCTGGGACTTACGAGTGCAGGGCCAGCAACGACCCCAAGAGGAATGACTTGAGGCAAAACCCCTCCATAACATGGATTCGAGCCCAGGCCACCATAAGCGTCCTTCAGAGTGAGTTCAGCACCCTACAGTAGTAGTACTGTAGTCATTAGAGGTGGCCCAATGATCCTTCCCTTCTGCTTCCTTTCCCTCTTCCCCAGTATTATCACTCACCCCACCCCTTGTCTTCGTTTTTTTCAGACCCATAATCCTACTAATTGTAGTGTATGAAAACATCTGTGGCAACCTTTTTTCCCCTTTACTGTCCTTTCTACCTCCCGTATTCCCCACCCCTTCTCTGTGTCTTTCTCCTCAGGAACAAAGAACTTGGGGAAATTGTGACTGTCCAAAATCATCTGCATTGGGAAGAGGTGGGGAGGAGGGAGTACTGGGGAGACTGAAAAACAAACAAAAAAACCCCACATAAAACTCACAAAACCAGGCAGTCAAACCAGCATAGTGTTGAATTGTTTCTTTTCTTCCCCTTTAATTTTATAGTAGGTTTCCTGCTATCCTTTTGCTGATTTCTTCTCTGGTGTCTTTCTATTTTTGTTTCTCTCTACAATCTAACTACTTTTTATTTCTTCTATTCATTTGTTTGAAGCTCTCTGGATAGCTGCCTTCCCCTCTATAGTTTTCAATTTATGTCTGCCCAGCCTTTTCCCTCACTGTGACTTGGTGTCATTTTGTTCTGTGATGGGAATGTCGCTATTGGTGCGGTGTCGGTGGTATGTTTTGGTTGTTGGATGGCATGTAAGTTTGGATATTTCCGTAGTTCCAGTTCTTTTTCTTTTCTAAAACAGTGGCATGCACTTCTTTGATAACAGCCTTCCACTATAGCAGTATGCTCCTCACTGGTCCTGCCCATCCAGTCCCCTGTTCTCTTAAAAGCAGCAGCCTAAGATTTCCTCCATATGTCTTGCTATGGAGTCAGGTGACTCTAAGCTGCAAGGTATTTAATTAAAACCCCATCACGCTGTTTTGAAATCACAGATGCATCTGATCCCTATTCACAAACATGTTGACTTTGATGACTGATTGTTGGCACTGTGCTCCTCATCTCAGAGGCTGGCTACCCAGAAATAGTTTGGAAGACAATCACACTAGCCTTTAATTGTGTCTTGAAAAAGAAAAGGAAACTAGAATCCAACCCTGTTCCTCTGAGTGATGAGGGTAAGCTGAGCTGCTGCCTCAGAATCATCCCCTGCATCTGTTGTAGCAAGTACAAGTAAGACATTAGACACAGGAGCTTTTGGGGCCATCTCTGTTTCTGAAAAGTGTCTTGCTACTTGTGTGGTGGGAAGGAGAGGAAGGGAGAAGCTACTACAGAGCCAGTACTCTCAACCAGGAAGACTTCTAGCTCTATATCTGACCTGATTATAATTGAGAGAACATGTTCTATTTAATGAAAAGATCCTCTGTGTTTTTTTCACCTTCTCTTCAAGGATTCAGTAGTAAGAGACCTATAACCAGTTCTGGCTTAAAGAACTGATTGATTTAGAGAGAGTAAAAATAAAATAGCAAGTTAGTCATCCTTTATAGTGATTAAGAAGATGCCTATGAAGAAAAGAGGCCTTGAGGAGAGAGAGGAGAGGCAACTGCAGTTGGCACTGTTGAATCAGAGAAACTGCTTCTGGAAAGGGGAAAAGAAAACCTTGTCTATGTGAAAATGGGGAACATTAACCCAATAATATTTTTTATTTAACATTTTTTCCCTTGCATGCCTCCTTCTCCTGCCCCCTTGCTCCTTTCCTTAAAACAGTAGAATTACCCAAATGGCCACAAAGATCTGCAGAAGTTTATAGGCATGGACTGGCATTTGCTATTTATATTGCCAGGAGCCTGACTCTAATAGACTCCCAGTTAAAAGGTTATGCCTTGGGGATAGAAGAAGAGGACTGCCAGTCTCGAGAGTACATAGCATTCCCCCAGTTTACTTGCAAGTAAGCTTCCTAAGTTTAGGGGTGTCTGCGCGAGGTTGAATGAAACCCTGGCTAGTTTGGTATTTCCTCAGACTTCCCTATCAGTCATTTAACTCTAGTTAACTGTTTTTAGAGAGCCAGACTGCTGCTGGTGCTTCTCCTCCTCCTCCTTTTTTATTTTTTTAAAGCACCCGGATTCCACTCTAATCAGATTGTTTTATGATCCCCAAGGACATTTGCCTCCTGTGGAAGGTTGAAGTCTTCTGCCTAAGAATGACCTCCTGGTAGTACTTTCCCCTAAAGCTCCTTGAGTAATGTAAGGCTGGAAGAGAAATGTGCCCAGTTTTTGAGATATCTCTCTGGCCACTGCATGTTCTACATATGAATGATGGCTAAGGTAAGGATCTCCTACTGCTTCTAAATAGGAATTTGTGGCAGGTAAAAAAATTTGTTATAAATGTTCATTTCTCTTGGACTTTTTGTAGGCATTGCTTGGTCACAGAAATAAAAGCCCCACCTCCATCCTGGTACAGAATGCAGATGTGGCTTTGTGCCCAAAGAGGATGGTCTAGCACTGGTTTCCATATACAGCAGTCATGGGAGACAGGTTACCCCACCTCACTACCTTTCTAATGTGCAGAATCATATTTAAACCTATTTACATTATTCACTTGCTCCCAGCTGATTCTCTCCTGGATCTTTAACACTTAGGGGAAAAGTGCTTTCCTTTGTCTTCTAAGAATTCTTGGCAGAAAGTCTACCAGGTTGCTTTTATCAACTTCTTAATAACCCTGAGCTGTAATGGTCATTTGCATCACCACAGGTAAGAGTAGCATTTACTTTGGCTTCCTTGTATTTAAACATCTGGAAGCTCTTGGCCTCATTCTCAGAGTTTGCCCTTTCTCAGTGTAGTCTGAGAGGAAGAACCAGAAGGAGAGCCCCAAATGGGATTGAAAATGATAATAAAAATTAGGCAAAAACCTAAAAGTGTGTTTTGAGTTTTAATGTTACCTTTATATTTTTTAATTTCTGTGGAGTATTGGTTATCTCTCTTTTGTTTTTGCTTGGTTTTGATTTTTCTTGGAGTTATGATGCTTTTTGTTGATGATGTGTGTGCGCCTTCCATTGCAGGGTTTGTAACCGTTCTGCTCGACTTAAGACCCAGGGATTTGGCTACTGTCGGTGTGTTTTGGAAACCATGGGACACCACTGCGCTAACATGTTTACATGCATCTGCTTCTGTGTTAGTGGCTGCTATGCCTCCATTATCTGTACATAGAGACCCTGTTTGATGTTACCAATAAGGACCAGTGCTGACTGGAAGATAACCACTATCCTTTTGCCAGAGTTGGAAAATAGTGAGAACCAATTTAATTGAGCAAACTTAAGGATTTGCTTTATTTATCACATTTTTTTTGACGACCTGACCTATACAGTCAGAAATGTTACATTATAAGGTGTCCTTGGGCATTACAATGTTCAAGTGTCCCATGACCTCTTTATTCCCTTCCTCTCCCCACATAATGAGCACAGCTTAGTTCCAGTGGAGGGAGAGAGTTCTGTCCTCTAGAGTTAACCTCAGCATTACATTGCATAAAGTGGTGTCAGGGAGCTGCTACAAAGTTGTAGACAGGATGTAGCCAGGTACAGGGATATGGAAAGTCAGTCAAGGATTTCTGAAAAAGAATTGGGAAAAAAATAAAAAAGCAAATACCTAATTGTGGAATGGGAAAAGATGGCTAATTTAGACTTACCCTGAAAATGATTGACCAAAAATAGAAAAAGAACTAAGCCTGGGAAAAGAGTAAAGATAAATAACAACATCATCTTGACTTTAATACAGTGATGGAATTCCAAGTGCTTTAAGGATGAACCTTCCAGGAATGATATAGTGTGCCTCAAAAATTTTCTGGTCATTGTCCTATAACATTTGACTTAGGTTATTTTTGTAGATGTTAAAACTAGTGATCCCTGGTTATTTTAGCCCAGGATAGAACCAGAGGATAAAGTATATAACTTGCTTTGGGTGGAAGGTATGTAGGGTGTTTCGGGTTGCGGGGCAGGGATAGAGAATTGAGCCAGATGTGTTTTAATAGGCCGGGCTTTGCCACTAACAGTAATAATGGCCTTGCACAGTCATTTTACCTTTCTAGCTCTTAAAGAGTGGGATTCAGTGAACTCTAAGGGCCTTTCTTCTAAAATTCCAGGAGCCCATAATACCAACATATACTGTATTCTAGTTACAATTATATTATCTCAGAATGGGATGTGTTTTAAAAGTACAGTTCTGAAAATAATTTTGTTTTAGGAATAAAATAAATATGGGCTGGAGAGAACTAATGGTTCCTTAAGAAGTTTCCCTCAGCAAAATTTGGAAAATGCTTTTAGGATCTACACTGCCTCCCCCCCCCCCCCCCCCCCCCGCCCCCCGGCCCATAATTAATGACCATGGCTGGTTTGCCATGGGCTTATCAGATTTACATGTAGGACAACCCATGTATGTATTACCTAGTTACTGCTATTCTGTTCAAGGTCCTAGTGACTCCATAGGGAGTTTATTAGTTATATAAATGATACTGTCTTTATCTTTAGAATTGTAAGGTGGAGACTGGGTTTCTATTTGAAGGGGAATTAATTGGTGGTTCTTATGTCATAAAATGGTGGTATTCAAAAGTGTAAATGGGTTGTTGCCAGTACAAGCACCCGTAATACTCCCATTCTTTTCACATCTAGGCCAACTGGTCTTCAGGCTGTTGTCTGCGCTAGTGGTCATTTGCTTATAATCATTGTTTTTCCTTTCTTGACTTCCTCCAAAGTTGGTAAAGTGAAATTCCTTATGTGGTCCTGTCTACCCTCCCTCTTTTTCTAGTCTCCCCATCCTACCCCGTCCAACTTTCAGGCCAGGGTCGCAGAAAATGGAAGGCTATGGCTCCCTATCATTGTGCACTCTTATTACAGAGCCAGATATTGTCACCAGTGGAGAAGTCATTATTCGAGACAGCCCTGCTCTCCCTGTCACCCTGCAGTGTAACCTCACCTCCAGCTCTCACATCCTTACATACAGCTACTGGACAAAGAATGGGGTGGAACTGACTGCCACTCGTAAGAATGCCAGCAACACGGAATACAGGTGAGAGGGGCTAGCGGCTTCTGAGAAGATGGGAAGGAGTGTGGCTGAGCTTACTTGATACTCATAATCTGTAATTATGCTATGTGAGAGAGACATGAGATATATATGGTCCTCCTCTGGAGAGTCTAATCCAATATAACTGAGGTGAGGCTCAGCAATCTCTAAGAGATTTTCAAATGATTCTATTGAGCCATAGATGATCCTGTCATTATGATAACAGATTGAAGGCATAGGGAGTGGTTTTACTCAGGGTCACAATGTTAGTCAATAGGAAAGTCACTATTAGAATGCAGGTCTCTTGACTTAATCCTGTAGTTTGAGGAATCAAATTGAAATCTGCTTTAGGACTCTTAGAGCAAGGCCACCCTAAGTGATCTTTCCACTGGGTAGATGATTTCCTAGTGAATTACCTTTTAGGAGTTTTTAACATAACCATAACCTGATCAGGACCAGTGGATACAGGGCTGTTTAGTGATCTGGAATAAGGATGGTAGCCTGGAAATAATCCTTTGATGAAAGGGAGATATTTGCTAATTGATGTTATCTGGCACCCAAAGATTTGGTGCTTTTTTGGAATATCTAGTAACACATGGCACCTCACCTTTCAGAATAGTTTGTTCCTGGTTAAAAGCTAATCTGGAAAAGAATCAACTAATCCTGCTGGCAGCATGATACAGTGCAAAGAAAGAGTACACTGCAGTGAGAACAGGAGAACCTGTGTATCCAGTAGTAGCAAGGCCATTCTGCAGTATTTTGCAGAATTGAGATCTTTTCATACCCCTTATTTAGTTGATCCACATTAATCATGGATCCTCCTCCTTTTTGGGGGTAATGAAACTAAGATTCAATAACTGTTGCTTGCTTTCAAGGCCAAATACTATATCTAAAAATTTTATTTTTGATTTTTACAATACCAAACATCCAGTCATGTTTCTCTTGGGTCTTGTGCTATGTCACCCAAAAAGCTTTAAATTGTAACGTCATAAAGTTTGAGCTTGACTTTATAAATGCATTTTCTCTTTTTTTTCTCAGCGTATTTAAAGCTCTCCAGAAGTGTTCTGCATTGTCAGCGTTTTTTTTTTGGAATCTGTGTTCTCCCACATTTTGTGGAATAACAACTGATGAGTCCCTTGGGCCACCCAATAAGTCAGCTCTGGAGCCAGTCTCAGATCTTGCTTCTGCTTAGTCCAGTGGTTCTCAACCTTCCTAATGCCGCGACCCTTTAATACAATTCCTCATGTTGTGGTGACCCCCAACCATAAAATTATTTTTGTTGCTACTTCATAACTGTAATGTTGCTACTGTTATGAATCGTAATGTAAATATCTGATATGCAGGATGGTCTTAGGCGACAAGGGTCGTTCGACCCCCAAAGGGGTCGCGACCCACAGGTTGAGAACCGCTGACTTAGTCAGTAGTGGACATTTTCCATTTGCCTCATTTGCTTCTCAGTAGCTAGTCATAGGGAATGTTGTGGGAAGATTTCCGCCCATAGGCATGACCTTATCTTCCCAAATCTTCTCAAGGAATTTAGAATAGTCTAAGCCCTGGAGATGGAGCTTCTGCTCCTCCTCCAAGTTCTGGGACATTTGCTCCAAGCAGGTTACTCCTGTCTGTTTTCCTGTTGGAAGAATATTGATTTAAGAAGAGGCACTTGTGTCAAATTGGGAAGGCTCTTGACTGCTCCTCTGAGACTATTATGTTACCATAGATATGCTGAGATAGTCGGGGGATGGGCAGTGTCTTTCCTCATCCATGGTCTCTTAACTCTTGTTTTTGGAATCAACAATAAGAGGATAAATGCATTGGGCTAGTCAGTGGTTGAGGTGAGGAGTTTTTCTGACATTTACTAGTGCAGTAGAGATGTGACCATCACAAGTATCATATTTTAGCCACTGAGCAAAAGAGCAGGAGCTATAGAATGTTTATTTTCTGGCCTGAAGGCTGTTGTTTCTCTGCTTTCTGTAATTACACACCAGCATTTCTGTACATGTTTAGGGGGGTGATGTATAGGCCAGACTGGACTGAGCTGGTGTGAAGCTGGTCCACAGTGGCAAGAAAGCTTATTTGAGATGATCCCGTGGAATTCAAGGAAGTGCTGTTCTGGCCATTATACATACTTCCTACAGTCCTTTCTGTCACTCTGCTTAATTTGTTTTTTGGGTTTTTTTTTTTTTTTTTTTTTCACTCTGCTTAATTTGGTTTGGATCTGTGCACAGCTGTTCATTCATTTGAGTTTGTGTTCAGTCATTCATTTGTTCATTCCTTTACTATATCCATGTACCATGCTACGTGCTGGGTATAGAATTATGCATCAACTAAACAGTGCCTAGCCACATAGAACTTGGTTTGTTGGGAAAATGGACAATGATCAATCACATAAATATACAGGGTGGGGCAGAAGTAGGTTTACACTTGTGAATATACAAAACACAGAATTTATTCTATATTATTATTTATAAATTACTAGAGGCCCTGTGCACGAAATTTGTGCAAGGGGCTCGGCCCTCGCAGCCTTGGCCGACCCTCACAGGCCCTCCCAGCCCTGGCTTCATCTGGAAGGTCATCTGGCTGTTTGGTCTAATTAACATATTAGCTCTTTATTATATAGGATTATATTATTTTCCATGCAAACAACTCTAAACCTGCTTTTGCCCCACTTTCTATAATTATGCATTGTGATAAGTTCAGTGTAGTTTGAGAGAGAGGATGTCAGGAAGGGGGGATGTCACTTAGGTTGAGGGTGAGAGGTGGGCCAAGATAATGGAAAAGGAGCTTAGGTGGCTAAGAGTGATGGGAAGAGCATGCTATATAAAGAATGTCAAAGTTTTGAGATAGGAACAAGTTTGGCACATTAAAAAAACAAAAGAGACCAGCAGGGCTGGAAAGTGGCTGAGATGAGGCTAGGGAGGTGGGCAAGGTGCCAGATCATGCAGGGCCCTGGAGTTTTAGCTGCAGCTAAAAGCCTTAAAAGTTTAGCTACATCTCTGGCAGATGCTTTGATGGCAGATTTTTTGTTTGTTTGTTTTTGTTTATTTTGTTACTATCTCTGGGTCCTGTTAGTGAGTAGACTTATTGAAAGGCATGCTGCTAAAATCAGGGTAGGAAGTACAGGACTACTAAAACAAGGTCTCTAGGGAAGCACAGAAACAAGTTTGCATTTTTTCCTGTTCTTATTTATTTGACTGGAACTACGAGGTGAGCAAGAAGTCCATCGCCTATATCTGAATATAGATTATAATACTTTGTACAGCCTTTTATTTTGATTGTTTTGTGGTTTATTTGCGCCATTAGACTGGAACACCTTAAGGTTTGGGAACATGTGTCATTTCATCTTTGTATTTCTGGCACCCAGTAAGGAGTAACCCAGAGGGAGGTTTTTCCTTTTAGGTAGGAGGAGGTAAGTTGCATTCAGGGGCACAATTTGGAAAGCAGAGTCCCTGGTTGCCCCCCTAGATTCTCTTTTTGTATATTTTGACTATTCCCAGCTTCCTTACTTGATTTTTCTTCCTATCTCTGCAGGATCAGTAAGCCGAGAGCTGAAGATTCAGGCGAATACCACTGTGTATATCACTTTCACAGTGCTCCTAAAGCAAATGCCACCATTGAAGTGAAAGGTACAACCCAACAGAGGCTGTGGTGTGAGCCTCTCACTCTTCTTCTGAAATACTATTTTGGTCTGGACCCCCAGACTTCAAGCTTTTCTTGTTTCCATTATGGGAGGCAATATAACGTTATTAGGACTTAGGAGCTCAGCTACCCAGGTTTAAATCCATACCCCATCATCTACTAGCTGTGGGACTGTGATAAATTATTAATTTATGTACATTTGTTTGTAAAACCTGCCTCATGGGTTTGTTAGGTGGATTAAATAAGTTTACATAGTAGGTTGAACCATATGAAATTACTGTTTTTTATATTTTAAAAATGCTTGAATGTTGACAGCTGTGTGGTTCAGCCTTATGTAAAGCTCTTAGAGCAGTGCCTTCTGAGTATTATTATATAGGTCTCTTAAATGGGCCAGCAGAATTTGTCAAAGTACAGTGTTCTGGGTAAACATTAACTATTTATGGATAATTCATTAGAATTTTCCTATTAACTCTGGGTGCATAGCATCTTAAAGATGAGGCTGCAGCTGAAAGATCCAAGAAAGACCAATAAAATTGTATGAGTTGGAACTACTTAAGTACATCATTAATCCCAGCTTTCCTGTGTTATTTCAAAGAAGCAACTGAGATCCAGAAAAGAAACCACTGCTCTGTGCCATACAGTGAGTTGGTGGTCAAGCTAGCATAGAACCTTAGGTTTTGACTCCCAGTCCTTTGTTTTTCCATTTTATGAAATGACCATAGGGAGGCGGGGTTACTGTTTGAAGTCAGACTGAAGAGATGAGGGTGGTTGTTGTTGTTTTTTTAATTTAAATTTTACTTAGGAAGACATCTTGTTCTTTAAATCCATAGGGTATGGTCTTTAGAAGCTAGAGGGATACATTTAGGAAATAGGAAGGGCCTACTATATGTAGGTATTCAGGTGTTCCTTAAATATTTAGAAGACTAAAAATTCAGATTCAAGAAAGGCTTAGACACATTTACAGTTTCTATTATATGTTGTTATTAAATGAAAGTAATGCCTTGGTGACACAGCCCTGACTTGTGAGTGCATGGACAGCCAGTACCTTTTCTGGCTGCCAGGTTGAATTCTAAATGCCTGAAGGGGTTGAGTCACAGTTGCATGGTTTCAGTCTACACAGGCCAGAGAACCTGGATTTGATTAATTCAGTGGCTTTTCTTGGAGAGATCTGGGTTTACCTTTGTTTTTAAAGAATGCCACATTTGTTCAACATGAGGATGAAGGTATGAGAAAGCATTTTCTCAGCCAGCCAAGGGCCTTTCCCCACTTGGGTGAGCTGAGCTCTGTGGGGAGACTCCTCTGTAAGACCTGAGGACCTGCAACATTCCAGGCTGAGCCTTTGGCACAAAGTCCAAGTGCAGAGGGAACAGGTTGAGTGAGAGAAGGAAAGTGGTGTGTCTAGTTAATAGTCCTCTCCAAGTCTAAAGGATAATTACATACAATTACAAGTCCTGATGAACTGTAATCTTAGCGATTTGATGTTAATGATTTCTAAGCAGCACTTTTAGGAGTGGAAACAAAGGTTGTTTTTCCATTGGTTTGGCTGCTCGAGGTGGGATTCGGTGGCCCAGAGGCACCTTTCCTCTCATTCTGTTGAGCAGATATGAAGTGATCTGGAGGTCAGGGAAGAGGAGGCTACAGGCAAGAGTGTTTCCAGAGGAAGGGACAGCTTAGACGGTATCTTGCCATAGTGAAGGTGCAGACTGTGCACTGTTGCATTTTTACTGTACAATAGCCCTGTGAGGAGGATTGGGCAGGTGGTGATAATCCTGGTTTTAAAGAAGTAGACCTAAAGAAAATTCTTTCTATAGAATCCTAAAACATATTTTGTGACTAGCTTGGACAGATATGTTAGTCTCTTAAGAAAATTCATAAAGAATTCTAGGCTTTCTCTCTTCCCTCTCTTCTCGAATACCTGAACAGAAAACAGTGAAACACTTAACGTCAGTCAGGTAATGGATAGTTTAGTATGGTAAAGACTGAACATTTGGCTTTTTCTGTGTAAGTTTTTAAAGGTTTGCCTCAGGCCCCGGATCATATTCTAGGCTAGCTCCTGAATGTGGTGGGGTAGAAAACTGCCTTGCATTTAGAGTGGGGTGAGAGGGGTGGTGTGTTATTCCCAAAGCATTTTGATATAAACTCATTTTATTTCTTCAGTGCCTATAAGGTGGAGTAAGAGACGGTTTTCTTTTTATAACTATAATGATTTGAAAAATCTGCTGAGTAATAGAGAGGTAAGAGGTATCTGTACTTGAGAACAGAAATTCCAGGGGATTCAGGGAACGTAAGTGACCTCTGCTGACAGGAGTCTCTGAAAATCTTCATTTATAATTCAGACTATACATATATATTTCTTTAGCACCTGTTCTGCACACAGCCCTTTTCTTCCCCATCTGGCTTTAATCTTCACAACTCAGGTAAATGCTGTTATTATCTCCACTTTCCAGGTGAGAAATTGAGGCTGGAAGGAATTAAATGACTTGTACAGAGTGACAGAGTTAAGCAGTGGAGCCAGGGTCCTCACCTAGGTGCTCTAGTGCCAGAGCCTGTTCCCCTAAACACTAAACCATGTGGCCATGTTCAGCACATAACAATTTAAAGGACTCAGACTGAGTAAGAAGAAATGGGCTCTAATCCTGGCCCTGCCATTAAACTTAGTGACCCTGACCAGTCACTCTTCTTCCTCGGCTGCCCAGTGTATGATGAAGTAGGTTGAGATAGAGGGTCTTTAAGGTTCGGTAAGTCTCCTATGGTCTGTGATTTCCTTTTATGGATACAGATGAGGAAATCGTTGGGTTATTGGAGGAAATGATTTCTAAGCTTCTTTTCCTAGTGGTTGTGATTTTTAGCTTCTTAGCTTTGAGAATCTTACCGTAGGGCCTCCACAATCCTGCTCACACATCTCTCTGTCTTATTGAACATTCCCCCCTGATCTCAGACACTGATCTCAAATACTGGTGCCAAGACCAGTGTTAAAGCAGTGGTTCTCACACTTGATTTGATGTGTTTAACTGAGAGGCGCCAATATAATCAGGTCAGAGAGGTCAGAAAAGGAACAAACGGCACCAGAGCGTTACCAGAGAGTTACATTTTACGACACCAGGGCAATCAGGAAGGTCAGTAGGGGGAGATGTAACAATCAACTTTTATGGGAGACAGCTGCAGCAGGGAGGTTACGGGAGATGGCCGCAGCCCGGGAGTAAACTGAAAAACAAGCAACTTGATAAGAAACTAGACAGGCATTAATTCACAACGGCGCCAAAATTCCCAGAAGAATGACCCCCTTGCTCCCCCCGTTTGCTTCCCCCGTTTGCTAGAGGGGTATATAACCTGTGCTTAAACTCTTAGTCAGGGCTGACAGCCGCTGCTCTGCTGCGTTCAGAGTAAGCTGGTAAGCCCCAACATGTTGGTAACTAAATAAACCCTTTGCCTTTTGCATGAGAAGCGTCTCTTGGTTCTTTGTGGTTCTCACACTTGATTTGATGTGTTTAACTATGGCCTGAGCATCAGGCTTATTAAGAGCACTCCGGGTGGTTATAGTGTATATCCAAGGTTAGAATCACTTCAGTGCTTCCTAGTCAGTGATTTCATCTGCAGAAAAGGGAAAAGCCTCATCTATAGGAGGCAGCACAAGTCCCAGACTGCTCTAGTTTTCATAACCAATGATGAACCTACTCTGTAGAGAAGCCTTATTGAGCCAAAAGCTGACATCCTTCTTGCTTCCATCTTGATCAGTCTCATATTGCTTGTTGGGCTTAGCCTTTGGTTAGCAGTAAATTTTAACACTCCCTCTGCCTTCAGCCAAGTCTCTAACTTGCCTACAGCGACGATGAGGTATATCTGGAATTTTATATTTTGCAAAAAGGAAGCAAAGAAATCGTTTATACAGTATCATTATATTTACTTAGACATAACCCACTCATTGAAAACACCTTTGAGGATGGAGTTCCTTTGAATATTAGTTGTGAAGTTAAGAATTTACTTTGAAAAGTGAACACCAAATAAGCAGTCCATGTAAGAGGCCACATACCTTTCTCAGCTCTGTTATGGTTATGTTTAACTTTACTTATCATCAGCTTCAGCTGAACATATCTCTGTTGTGTAAGTTGACACTTTCTACAGCCACCAGCCTGGCAATGAAGCCAAATGCTTTGCTGAAGTGTAGGCAGGTCAGGCAGCAGAAGGTACTGAGGAATGTGCATTTGTCCTCCACCCAGGTCATAAAATTGGTTAAGGCATTGCTGGGCAACTAAAAGTCTTTTGGATTCCTTGCGTTGCCATTTGTTAGGATACTGGAAGAATATTCATTAACCTGATTAGAGAAGGTGGATAGCAAGGTGAGAGATTGAGTTTACTCCTAGTAAGTCTGTGATCTCTTTTAAGAGTCTCTTTGTGACTTCCTTACCACTTCTGCCCCCACTCTTGTAATCCGTCTCTGCTTCCTTGAGAGGGTACAGGGAAGTAAAGAGTATCTGCTTTGTCAGACTCCTCAGATCTATCTTCAGACCAACAGGACCTGATTAAGCTGTTCATTATTGAATGGCAAGCCCGTATGAGGTGAGGCACCTTAATCAGTATCAGTAAGCCATTAATGACTATAATTTGTCAGTGTCTGACCTGATTAAACCTTATTGGAGTCACAGAAGTCCTGTTCATATCAGCAAACAGGGAGAGAACACAGTAATCAGCATCTCTTTGATTTCTTAGAATTCAGAGTGTCTGAGTCTAGGCCTAGCCTTTCCTTGCTCCAAATAACAGCTCAATTTAAATGTTTACTTTTGATCCTGAACTCCAAACATGTGCTAGATTGCTATAGAAATGTAATTTCATCCTCACAAGACCTCTATGAAGTATGTGGGTATTATTCTCATTTTACAAAAGTGAAAACTGAAACTCAAAATGATTTTAAATGACCCGTCTTAGGTTACTCATTGGGTGAGTAAGAGAGTCTCCATAGGGCCCAAATGGGGTAATGTCTGTTTGATTGGGTGGCTATGGTTGTTTTCTATTGCTTAAAGCATCAAACACTTGTTACCTCATAGTTTCTGTGGGTCAGGAATTAGGGCACAGATTGGTGGCGTAGTTCTGGCTCAGGGTCTATCAAGCTATTGGCTGGGTCTGCAGTCATCTGAAAACTTGACTGGGGCTGGAGGATCTGTTTCCCAGGTGGCTGTCTTATGTGGCTATTGGCAGAAGGCCTTAGTTTCTCACTACCTGGGCCTCCCTACAGGCTGTTTGAGCATTTGAGCATCGTTCCAGAGTGTGTGATCCCAGAGAGAGAGCAAGGAGAAAACTTTGTTTTCTTTTGAACTAATACCTAAAGTTGTATACCTTTACTTCTGCTTTATTTAAGTCACTAAGTCCAGCCCACACTCCAAGGGAGGGAAATTAGGCTTCACCTCTTGAAGGGAAGAATATCGGAGGATTTGTGGACACTTTAAAAACCACCACAGGTGGATTCTGAGCCCCAAGGGGGCCCCCTCTCTGACTACTGCTGACATGTGCTGAGAGCCTGGGTATTTCTTGCTCTGTGGTTCTGCTGTCCTGCTCAGCTGGTAGGGCAGGAACAGGCTTTCTGATTGAGCAGCTACTGTAAAGGATAGAGAGAAGTGAAAAAAACTTTTCTTTGACCCAAAGGCTAAAGTAATAGTTATCATCACTTCCTATAAGGATATAGTAATGTGGGTTGGTTTAATTTTTCGTTCTGCTGAGTACACAGGTAATATTTTCACCATCCCAAGAGTGACTAATGAGGGCATTAGACTTTTGAGTACGTTAAGTAGAGGGGCTATTCCTAAGCTTCACTCTGTATTATTTGCTAAATTGTGGAGAAAGCAGCAATACATCTAACCATTGGAAACACTTCTTATAGGCTTATACTGTGTAAACATGGCCAACAAAGTGTGGTGGGAGTTAGCTAAGTTCCTAGTGGTCTCCTAAACACCAAGGAAGGAGTAAAGACCATCTCCACCCCTCTCTTAACGTCTTCACCTTCAAGTCTCTGTCTTTTCAGAATAGCAACCTTTTAGAGGCTATGGAGCCTTAAACCAATTCAACTTTTAGCCTTTTAGGTGTTTCGGATGTATAATCTTGGAGATGAGTACCCATGGCAAAAGTTGATGGTACTGAACTCACAGTACTTTTGGAATTAGTCAGATAACTGGGCCAGATTGGGTATTCTTCATGGGGCAAAGGAGAATGAAAGAGGAAAAATACATTACATGTAAGCTGATTTCTGAAATTTGTATCTCCACCTAGATGATTACCCTGAGCTCCAGACTTGATACTTAATTGTCTACTTGACTGCTTCACTTGAATGTTAAATAAATATTTTAAATTTAACGTGTCCTAAAATTTGAATGCCTGGTTTTTACTACCATCAATTACTGCATCCCCAAATAAAACAAAATAAAAATAAGCAAACAACCCACCCTAATTCTTCTGCAATCTTCCTCATCTCAGTAACTGAAAACTCAGTTCTTTCAATTACAAGCCAGAAATCATGGGGTCATTCTTGACCCCTTTTTCTCTCACATCCCACATCCAGTCCATTAACAAATATATTAACTTAAACTATAAAATATATACAGAATCTCCTCCCTACTACTACTACTGCCCTTATCCAAACCACCCTTTCTCTTGCCTGGATTACTGTAATAGCACCTGATTAGTCTTGTTTCCACTGTTGTTTCTCTACAACTGTCATCCGCATAATAGCAAGTGGTAGCCTGTTAAGACATACAGATCATTCCATACCTACACTTACTATTCACCAGCTGATTCAGAGTAAATGCCAAAGTCATTTCACTGGCCTACAAGTCCTATCTGATCTGGGCTCCATTCTTTCTGATTTCCTCTTCTGCCATCTTCCCCTTGCTTACTGTGTTTTAAAAAAAACAACTCCCCATGCTACTCTTTATACATAATAACCACATTTCTGCCTCAAGGCTTTTGCTTTTCCCTCTACTTGGAGTGTTTTCCCCACAGATACGAGTGGCCTACACCCTTATTTTCTTCATGACTGTGCTAAAATTTACCTCATTAGAAAGGCTTTCTCCCCACATCTCTCTGTCATATCTGGCATGTAGTGGGCCAACTAGAGGCAAAATGTGGTAGCTCTTCTGCTTGTTGTGTCGCCCAGTTCTCCCATGATGGTATTTTAGTTCATGTGTGGCCATGGAGCTTACTCCTTCAAGTGCTTAAGATGGTCTTTAATATCTATTGATTGAAGAAATTTTCTTTGAGGAAGGGTGACCACTGAGAAGTGACCCAGTACTGTGGGAGAATTTGGCATGGTGGGAATAAGATCGAGCCAGCCTGACCCACTCGCTTCTGTAATGAGGAATTTTGCCTGGAAAAACAAAAAGACATTTCCTTTGTAACATCATATTTAGAAAACACCTCACACTGAGTAGTATTGAGAAGATCTATTTGGCAAGCAGTGGTTATAGAGAGCTTGGGGCCTTGCTCAGTCCATTCCTGTCCTGGTGCTTCTGAGGCTGACCTGCGAAGCACAATCTGAGAGTAGCAGACTTTGGATTATTTTTAAGCCAAGAAAGCCAAGCCAGTCAGAGGGGAAACATGGGATCAGCCCATGATACACGGTAATAACAATTCCACAGGCTTTTAGTCTCAAATGAATGTTTTGTTGACATTTATCTATCCAAGGACACTGAATGTAGGCAGGGGCTAGAATTGTATTCGTTTGATAATGGGTATAGAACTGAAGCACAAAGTAATTAAAGAACCAGCAAAACTGGAATTTGGACCAGGCCTATTGATTCTCTTTCCCATCTTGGCCTAACTTTGAATTTATTGCTTTCAGATTACTATAACTGGTAAGGTATGGTGGAAAATATAGTTAAGCTCAAAGAAGGCTAGATTCAAAGAAGTAGCCTTCATCTCAGGCTTCTTGGATCCTTGAAACTTATCTAATTTTAAAATCACAGGTGCTGTTTCTTTCTTCCTAAGTGATCCCTAAAAGCAGAGAAGACTAACAGCCCCTAGCATGCCTAGAAATTCCTTAAGATTGGGTTCATTGAGATTACTACAAATCAGATGCATAAGTCAGATTCTTAAGCTGTTAAAAAGTCTCTTGGGACACTGGTTGAATTTCCTGTTCCTTCCCTTCTTCCTCTTGTGAAGACTAATTTGCTGGATTTCTTCTTTCCTGGCAGAGCCTTGGCCATTAACATTCATCAGATAACTTCTCCAGGAATTCATTGTTTTTACATACCTTGAAGTAGGACTTGATTTTAGGTGTTTGATCTCAGAGATTCCTCATTTCCTTAAGGGTATATATGACATTGGACCTAAACTACAATTGTTAGTGAGGTTTTTTAAGAAAAACCATGACTGGTAGAGGAGATGATAATAGCTTCTGTTTTCATTTTCTTTAAAGGATGGCTTACTTTAGGGCAGTTAAGCCTGTGCTCTCTTTGAGTAGGTTTACTTCACATTCTGTAATCCTAACCTGGTGTGTGCTTGAGCTGCTTTGGTGGATGGGAGATAGGGGATGGGGTTGGTTCCATTGCTCTAGTCTCACCTGAAATGCATGTTAGCAAAGCTGAATTTGAGAATGAGCCTAAAGACTGACTATATTAGAAGCAAGGCTCTGAGCCATTAGGTGGGGCCTTTGTATCCCATTCAGAGCTGGCTCCCATGGTAACTGTTCAACACTCTCACAGCTGCTCCTGATATCACTGGCCATAAACGGAGCGAGAACAAGAACGAAGGGCAGGATGCCATGATGTACTGCAAGTCAGTTGGCTACCCCCACCCAGAGTGGGTCTGGCGCAGGAAGGAGAACGGTCTGTTCATGGTGAGTAGGTGGCAGCCTGGGTCTCTGGTTACTAGATTTTCTCCTGGGGAGGCCCAGACATCTGGGCCAGTTGCTACAACTGCCATATTGGCATGGCTTCGGTCACCCTTTCTAGAGTCATGAATGGTCACAACATGAATCTGGAGGTCAGTGACAGTTTCTGTCCAGCAGGGAAACCCTATGGACGATTTGTTATTAACGCTGTCTGTCTGGTAAGGGATTAGACTGCTTGCCTTGAAGATTGGACATTGAAAGAGCTAACCCCAGTCTTAAGCTTTTACTATTCTAGTCTGTTTATCCTAAAGAAAATTATGGTTTTTAAGTGGTCTTAATGTTTTTGGGGAAGACAAGGCAGAGAACAAAATGTTAGTATACTATTCCTGAAACACAGGATTAGGAATTAGGCAACCTGATGTGGCCCAAGGGCAGCCTTAGACATTGGAAAACTGACAGTATTTGTTCCAGGAAAAGGTTAAAAAAATATATTTTCTAATCCCTGGCACGATTCTTTTTAAAAAAATCCTCACTTGAAGACATACTTTTTTATTGATTTTTTTTTTTAAGAGACAGAAAGAAACATTGATCAGTTGCCTCCTATACATGCCCCTACCAGGAATTGAACCCACAAACCTAGGTATGTGCCCTGACCAGGAATCAAACCCACAACCTTTCTGTGCATGGGACGACACTCCAACCAACTGAGCCAGGCCCGTGGCATGATTCTTTTTTTTTTTCTTTTTCAAAGAATGTATCTTAGATTTATTAGGAGAAAGAGACCCTGAGGGTAATAATTTTCCATTCCCTTTCCAGGCCTTTTGGCAAAAGAAAAGCTGATAATCTAGATGAATTTTTTCTATTTCTCTTTTTTTTAAAATTAAATCTTTATTGTTGAAAGTATTGCATATGCCCTCTTCTCCCCGGCCCCCCCCCCCCATTGACTCCTTCTAGCCTGCCCCCACTACCCACTCCAGGCCTTCACCACCCTATTGTCTGTGTCCATGGGTTATGCATATATGTATACAAGTTCTTTGGTTGAACCCTTCCCACCCACTCACCCATCCTCACCTTCCCTCTGAGATTCAGCATTCTGTTCCATGCTTCCACATCTCTGGATCTATTGTAATCAGTTTATTTTGTTGATTAGATTCAACATATGAGTGAGATAATGTGATATTTGTCTTTCCCTGATTGGCTTATTTTGCTTAGCATAATACTCTCCATGCTGTCTCAAAGGCTAAGAGATCCTTCTTTTTTTACTGCTGCATAGTATTTCATGGTATAAATGTACCATGGCTTTTTTATCCACTCATCCACTGATGGGCACTTGGGCTGTTTCCAGATCTTAGTTATTGTAAATTGAGCTATTGTAAATTGTATATGAACATAGGGGTGCATACATTCTTTCTGATTGGTGTTTCATGTTTCTTAGGATATATACCTAGAAGTGGAATCACTGGGTCAAATGGCAGTTCCATTTTTAATTTTTTGAGGGAACTCCATACTGTTGCCCATAGTAACTCTGTACCAGTCTGCATGCCCACCAGCAGTGTACTAGGTTTCCCTTTTCTCCACATCCTCCCAGCACTTGTCATTTGTTGATGTGATGATGGTAACCATTCTGACAGGTGTGAGGTGATACCTCATTGTCGTTTTAATTTGCATCTCTCTGATGATCAGTGACTTTGAGCATTTTTTCATATGTCTCCTGGGCTACTGTATGTCCCCTTTGGAGAAGTGTCTATTTTGGTACTTTGCCCATTTTTTAATTGGATTGTTTGTCTTCCTTCTGTTATGAATTCCTTATATATTTTGGATATTAACCCTTTATCAGATGTATCATTGCCAAATATGTTCTCCAATACAGTGGGCTCCTTTTCATTTTGATGATAGTTTCTTTTGCTGTGCAGAAGCTTTTTTTAATTTTGATGTAGTCCCATTTGTTTATTTTCTCATTAGTTTCCTTTGCCCCTAGTAGATGTATCTATACACATATTGCTACAAAGAGATGTCTGAGATTTTTGCTGCCTGTGGTTTCTTCTAGGATTTTTAGGGTTTCACAACTTATATTTAAGTCTTTTATCCATTTTGAGCTTACTCTTGTGTATGGTGTAAGCTAAGCTGGTGGTCTAGTTTCATTTTTTGCATGTATCTGTCCAGTTTTCCCAACATGATTTATTGGAGAGACTGTTGTGACTCCATTGTATGTTCTTGCCTCCTTTGTCAAATATTAATTGAGCATAATGGCTTGGATCGATTTCAGGGATCTCTGTTCTGTTCCATTGATCTATATGCCTGGTCTTGAGTCAGTACCAGGCTGTTTTGATTATAGTGGCTTTGTAGTATAACTTGATATCTTGTACTGTGATCCCTCCAACTTTGTTCTTCTTTCTCAAGATTGCTGTGGATATTCAGGGCCATTTTTGGTTTCATATAAAGTTATTGGAGTATTTAGTCTAGATCTGTGAAATATGCTATTGGTATTTTAATAGGGATTGCATTGAATCTGTAGATTGCCTTGTATAGTATGGACATTTTAATGATGTTAATTCTACCAATCCATGAGCACGGTATATTGTTCCACTTGTTTATATCTTTTTTCAATGTCTTGTAGTTTTCCGAGTACAAGTCTTTTACTTCCTTGGTTAAGTATATTCCTAAGTGTCTTAATGTTTTGTTGCAATGGTAAATGGGATTGTTTGTTTAGTTTCTCTTTCTGAGAATTAATTATTGGTGTATAAAAAGCCATCAATTTTGGGGTGTTGTTTTATCCTGTTACATTCCCAAATTCATTTATTAAAACTAATAGTTTGTTGGTGGAGTTTTTAATGTTTTCTGATTTCTATGTACAGTATATCATCTGTGAATAATGAGAGTTTTACTTCCTCCTTTTGAATTTATATGCCTTTTATTTCTTCTTCTTGTCTGATCACTGTGGCTAGGACTTCCAGAACTGTGTTGAATAAGAGTGGTGAAAGCTGACATCCCTGTCTTGTTCCTATTCTTAGGGGAAATGGTTTTAATTTTTGCCCATTGAGTATGATGTTGGCTGTAGGTTTGTCATATATGGCCTTTATTATGCTGAGGTCTGATCCCTTTATTCCCACTTTGCTGAGAGTTTTAATCAAATATGGGTGTTGGATTTTGTGGAATAATTTTTCTGCATCTTGATATGCTCATGTGATTTTTATCTTTCAATTTATTTATGTGATGTATCATGTTTATTGATTTCTGAACATTGTACCAGCCTTGCATCCCTGGAATAAATCCCACATGGTCATGGTGTATGAACTTTTTAATATATTGCTGGATCCGATTTGCTAATATTTTGTTGAGGATTTTAGCATCTAGGTTCATCAGGGATATTGGCCTGTAATTCTCTTTCTTTGTAGTGTCCTTATCTGGTTTTGGAATTAGGATAATGTTGGCCTTATAAAAAGAGCTTGGAAGTGTTCCTTCCTCTTGGATTTTTTTGAATAGTTTGAGGAGTATAAGTGTTAGTTCTTTGAATGTTTGGTAAAACTCCCCTGTGAAGCCGTAGGGACGCCTGCCCTGTGGCATGATTCTTGATGGTATTGGGAAAGTCAAAGCTTTAAACTCTTCGTTTCTCTCTGATTCACTGATGTTTGGTTAATCTCCTTTTTTATCAGAGGAGTGTCATATGCATTCCTCCTGTTCCCAGTCCTTGTATGCCCAACACTATCCTTATCAGGTATACTTATTAATTATCAGTCTTCAGAATCAGAAGGACCTGGCGACCATCAAATCCAATTTCTTCAGAAAGGTTACCTGTTAACCAAGGTAAATTAGTGACAAAACCAAGGATCAAATCTAGTTTATTAAAAACTTTTAAGTCCTGCCCTGGCTGGTTTGGCTCAGTTGTTAGAGCGTTGGCCTGTGGACCAAAGGGTCATGGGTTCGATTTCCAGTCAAGGATACGTATCTTGGTTGCAGGGGCGCATGTGGGAGGCAACCAGTCAGTGTGTCTCCCTCACGTTGATGTTTCTTTCTCTCCTCTCCCCCCCTTCCTTTTTCCCTTTCTCTCTCTCTAGAAATCAATGGAAAAAATATCCTTGGATGAGGATTTTTTTTAAAAAAGTCAATTTTTCTTCACATTCTGTGACCTCTCAATAATGTTATGTTAGGTGTTGATAAGGACTAACCTGACTAGCGTTCAGAAACCCTTTAATAAGGGGATTGGGATGAGGAATGGAGAGGTGAAGATACTGCATTTAGTCTTTTCAGAGCAGGCTCTGAAAGAGCAACAAAACATTTAGAATTTTGCAGTGCTTAGCAAGGAAATGCCCATTTTTCTTTATTGGTCCCTGGTGGGAGGACCTTTGAGCTTTGGTCAGAGCAGTTTGGGGTTTCCTCATTGGGTATTTTCATCTCCTGTTCTCATGACCACGGAATCTTAAGTATCTGTTATTTTTTGAAAAACATTTAAAATCAAACATTGGTACTTCCTCTTTCTGTCAAGCTATATATCATAGGTTAATGCCTTTGAAAACCATTTTGTTTGAACGGCCTAAATTTAGTGGCGTGCTGAGATAAAATGCTTTCAAGTTTTTCTAGACACTGATTTCAGCAATTTCCTAACATGTTTCTGGACAAATCCCGTAGTTTGCTTGGATCTCTTATTCTAAGTCACTTATTTTCATCTTTGTGTATTCTCACTTTTTTTGCTCCTGAGCAGGATATTGCCAATAACTCTGGCCGCTTCTTCATCATCAACAAGGAAAATTACACTGAGCTGAGCATCGTGAACCTCCAGATCACAGAGGACCCTGGCGAGTATGAATGTAATGCCACCAACTCCATTGGCTCTGCCTCCGTCGTTACCATCCTCAGGGTACGGAGCCACCTGGCCCCACTCTGGCCTTTCTTGGGAATCCTGGCTGAAATCATCATCCTTGTGGTGATCATTGTTGTGTATGAGAAGAGAAAGAAGCCTGATGAAGTTCCTGACGGTAAGAGCATCCCTACAAAATAGCTATAATGTTGAGGTGGTTTTGTTGGGTGGTGTCTAAGGATATTGGGATTCAATCCCAAAAGGAGAGAAGGAAAATTCTTTTACTGGTTTCTCATCCACTACTCCCAAAATTAGAGCTCTAATATTAGCTCTGTCCTTCCACTTGAGTGTTCTCCAGACCCCAGTCCTATCTGCCCTTTAGGCCCCATGTGGGGAGTGGGCAGCTGTTAATTTTTTTGTTCAGCTCTGTCCTCCTTCAATACAGATCATCAGGCAGATTGAGCTTGAGGAGAATTCAAGTCAAGCCTAGAAGCCACCCCAAGATCGCAGGCCACCTGGCCTTTCAGGCAGATTTAAGGTATCTAATTGGTTGTGACATAGTTGCCTGATGTAGCCCCTGTAGGTCACTCACTGCCCACATTTAGTCAGACTGTTCTCAGGAAAAGCTATCGGAACAAGCCAGCCTTTGATTCTCTTGGTTGGTTCTTTCAATAGATTTTCAACATTCTGGTAAAGCCAGCACCTACTGTTTGACTTTTCTGTGTCTCACAGACTAGAATGGAGAGCTTCTGATGCCTCCCCCCCACCCCAAGCAGTAACACCTGGAGTTCATACCAGAGGCGGCACCCCCCAAGCTGCCTAGGGTCAGAGAAGGGCTGATCTTAGCAGCAGAACCATAGAGAATTGTTAAGCATTGGAAAGAAAAAGAATCTTAGATTGTTGGACATGCTTAGACTCAGGAAAGTCCAGAGGCATTTTTGTATGTTTTTTGTCATACATGTTTCTATTTCTAACCCAATTGATTATAATTGGGGGAAACTACTGATGGACACTTGGATCAGTAGTTCTTCAGATTTCTAACTAGCTTCTCATCCCCACCTTCCTGCCCTATAGCATCACCAGTAAAAACAAATTAATTGGCCAGCCAGCTATTACCACCACTTGCCTGTCACTGACTAGGCTAGAAGGGTGTGCACTTAAGCTCAGTGGAGGCTGACTTTAGTGATGTGAAGATGCTAGCTCTAATTCGACTGTCCTGGGCCTGTGCTTGTGCACTGTGGTATTATTCCCTGCCCCACAGCGGTGTCCCTGTCCTGTGGCTGAACCGTGGTGGGACTGTACCACCCACCCTGTGTGTCGGGGAGAACACTAAGGGAAGTCTGTGACGTCACAGACTATGCAGCCCTGAAGGAATGCAGTGAATCCCAACTCTTTGGAAGGACAGGTTTGAGAGCAAGAGCCATTTCCCTTTCTTTTCCTTTTGTTTCAGCAACTCCTGATTCTTTTGCCTGCGTTAAGTAGAGTGAGTATTAGAGTGAAGCTGGTGGAAAGGTTTTTTGTTAACACTAACATTGCACATGGGAAGACGAGGTGGACTCAAGATGTACATTCAGCAATTATCTAGATGGAGGGATGGGGTAGACTTAGGCTGGAAGCAGATAGGCCTTTGTAAATAAATGAGTCAGTTCCCTGCAACATAAGTGTTCCAAGGATTTTTACTTTCCTTCTCCTAAGTCCATAGAACTGTTCTATGAAATACAATTGTTTTCTTGGGGTTTTCATATATGTATTGTGCTTTTCCTTTATATTTTTCTTCTTCTGCTACAAACTAGGACTCCCAAGGCAGAATTAGGGACAAGTTGACTATATGGTTTCAGCATTGGCTCTTTGGGAGCAGTTATGCCTCAATCCCAAAAAGGCCTTTTTTAAATCCCCTCAGAATGCTTTTGAGTTACTAAGTATCACCATTATCAGTCTTCCCTTTGGAAATGTTGAGAAGCAAAACGTCAGTTAGAAAAAGACAGGTATGGGCTTCAAAACCAGTTTTTTAAAGTTTTAAGATGAGGCTGGCTGCCACTCTCTTGGCAGAGTGACACTGGCTTAGCACGCAGCCTGGGCAGAGGTTCCAGTCTTCCTGTGGGAAGCACTTCTTTTCTAGGCTGCTCTCCAGCATATGTGGAAGGCTTTCAGGTTGGATTTGAGAAATGGGTAGCATTATTTTGATCTGGCATGTGCTCACACCTGCCCAGGGAAGCAGCTCTTTTTTGAAGAGCTCCATGGTGGTTGAACTCAAATGGGGCCAGTTTGTTATAGGAGACATCTGTGGCCAGCAAATCTTCTGCACGGCTTCTTGGAGGGAAACTACTTCTTTTAAGCTAAATTATTATAGACAGTGAATGAATCCTACCTAAGAGATTACTACAGGGTAAGTGCAAAGTAAAACCTCCTTGCTCCAATCTCTTGGAAGAATAATGCAAGCAGATTTTACTTTTTGTTGTTGAATTGGGGTGAAAAAATCTGGGATGCTGGAATCACTGCAGTGTTTGCCTTCTCTTCATTCCCTCCCTGACAGCCAGTGTGGTCCAGGCTCCATTGTCCATCTCCATGTCCCTGCCCTTGCTCCATCATTTCCATCCCATAGTTTTCTCCTTGTCCCTCTGCCTGCCCCTCTTTTTCTTCTTCTGTCCTGAAAGTAATCATTAAAAAAAAAAAGTTTATTATTCTCAGTGAGTTTTCCTGATGCTGTGGCTTTTTCTTTTTAGCCAGTTTCCCCTCAACTTCTATACAATTTGTGTGAGAGCAGACGCACTGCATATGCTTTCTTCCCTCTGCCCCCCAACTCACACACAGACATATGCATACACTCCTTTTTGTATTGAATGATTTCAAAACAACATGATGTCTGATACAAATTTGGAGTTTTAGAGATAAATTTTTATCTGGCTTTGTGTTGACTTATTTATGTTACAGTCAAACCTCGGTTCTCGAACAATTCCCATCTCGAACAATTTGATTCTCAACCTGACAACCTCATGTTGATACATGAACATGACAAAAAGCGTGTCTCAGGCCACAAAAGAGAGAATGGAGTGTGTGTCAGTTTACCACTGAACCTGCTATTGTTAACATCTCAGAAAATTGTGCTGTAAATATTTTTTTGCTTTTTTGCTTTTGTTGGTGGGGAAGTGGAGGATTAGCACAATTTCAAAACATAAAGAGGCCATCAAGAGTACTGTTGTTGCTAATGGTGTGGAAGTGCTCATGAAACAATTTTTATAGGCAATTGAAGAGGTAGAAAAATTGTTGATTTGGATAAGTGAAAAGCAGTTTGCTGGTGATAGCATTTCAGAGGTAATGATAATGTGAGAAAGCAAAGATGCTGCATGCTGACCTGAAGGACACCCCTGGAACGTGTGTTGAAAGTGATTCGGTTAAGGCTAGTAGGGGGTGGTTCCATAAATTGAAGAAGTATTTGTTTATAGATTAAACAGTATATTAATATAATGTATATATAAGAATTAAACAGAATCATTTGGGGGTCTGGAATAGATTTATTCAATTTACATTATTTCTTATAGGAAAAAAATGATGCAGTTTTCGAACAAATCTCCTCTCAAACAGCTTTCCAGAATGAATTAAGTTCGAGAACCGAGGTTCCACTGTATTATGAAAAGGAATTTTCATAAGCCCATCATGCTTTTTCTCTGTCAAATAGGTACTTCCTTATCAAGATACACCTATGATTTAATTCTGACTCACCAAACTTTTTCATACTCAAAAATTCATATAAAACTCATAGTATTTATTAGGGAGGACATGTTTGTGGGTTCTTGATAACTCATTATTAGAAAAGCACTAAGTAAGTAATACAAAAGTATATAAACACAAATTTGAACTTAAGAGTTTAGTCTAAACGTTTCACTAGAAAAGCAAATATTGCTTTAGATTTCTCAAATAGAAAATTTTGAGGTTAACGTTTAGCTGCTTCCAGAAAAAAAAGGGGGGGCGTGTTTTTGTGTACTGGAGTATACTCAGGATATCTTATAAATGAAACACATCTAAATCCCTGTTATGGTCTCTTTGTGGATTGGTGCAGTTGGTTGTCTTATAGGTAGATGATCTGCAAATCACCTTTTACCTTCAGTGTTTTCAGTTACAGGTGAATCATGGAGCCAAATAAGGCCTTTGTTTTTTCACTTTACTCACCTCTTGACTATGTTCTCTGAAAACGTTAAATGGTAGTTCTCTAAAGACTAGGTCCAGCTAGCATTCCTCTGACCTTCCATCCATCTTTATAGTGGGACACATGCTTAGAGCACATGTTCTGTGTGGGTTCCCTGCTGACTGAACCCAGGATATTAGTGTGTGCTTTCAAAACCCCTCCCCAACCCCCTGTGGAGATGGGATGGATTGGCTTAGTCATGGGGACCTTACAGCTTACTGGATATTTCAGTGACCTCAAATGAAATTTAGGAAAATGCTATTATCAAAGAGTTTCCTACTTTCACATTAGGGGGATAATTTTTATGTCAGTTAAAGGGACTCTTCCTTTAAGTTATGATAGAGAAGAGGCCTGGTGGTGGTGGTGGTGGTAGTGGTGGTGGGCGTATTTTTAGAGGCTCTGATATAACCAAACTCTAAAATCTATTAGTTGGGTAAAGCATTTGGTAGCATATGAAGATTTACCATGTTGAAAAAAAATGTGACGCTTAAAAAAAAAATAAAAAAATAATATATATATCTATCTATAGATATCTATATCTATATCTATATCTATATCTATATCTATATCTATATTACTGATTTTACAGAGAGGAAGGAAGAGGGAGAGAGAAACGTGATTGGCTGCCTCCTATGCGTCCCCTACTGGGGATTGAGCCTGCAACCCAGGCATGTGCCCTGACCAGGAATCGAATCAGCAACCTCTCGGTGTACGGGAGGATGCCACACCGGCCAGGGCAAGAGATGCAGCTCTTTAACATGTTGAACACACATTCGTTATCTCTTAACTAAGGGTCATTAGGATCAATAACAAGTTACCTTATGGAGGAAATACAATAGGACCACATAAGGAAGGAAATTGGAAGTAACTAATCTCATTTGGTTAATCTATTCTGCTGTGATCAGGCAGCATTAAAGTGGGTTTAGAAACCATAAAACCCCATCCTTCATGAGATGAAGGCAGTGAAAAAGGAGCTTTGACCAGACAGTCCACTCTTGGTCATTTTGACTTTAAAGCCATCTTTTTGGAGGTGATATTGTATCAGGTAATCTGTTACTTATTAGGCAGGCAGTGAGCTCTACATTGTGAGGTGCACCTGGGGTCAGAGGGGTGAGGGCTACAGTGCATTTGGTTGGGAAGACCAGATGCCGAGAAATCAGTGTGTGCAACAGCTCCACCAGGAACTTCGCTCATAAGATGGATTCCAGAAGCATCTTGTTTCCATTCTCCCCCAGTCCTCTTTTTCTCATCCAGCTAGTGGCTGTAATACCCAGATGGAGAGGACAGTCATTGTTTAAGCAGCTGTCTTTTGGCCTGAGGGTTTGGGGGTATGTTGATACTTGTCGGTTACTATGACTTCTTTTTTTTCCCCCCTCAATTGCATCAAACCCTTAAAACATGGTGGTAAGTGAGCGATATGCATGCTTTTGGAGTTTGTTTAATCTCCGCTTCAGTCTATACAGTGCATAGTTCATAATGTTAACACTTTTCTTCAAGTTTACTTCATTCACTTTCACAACTAACTTGGATTTCAGTTTGCTGTTTAAATCCTCATTTACTTTGATTTTTGTACCTTTTTTTTGTAGTTCTGTTTTTCCCCCCTCTCCTGATTTCCCTGTGAGGGTCAAGTTGTTTTTTGTCTGACCTGCAAGGGAGAGTGGTGCTGCTGTCAGTCCAGGAACTAGGGGACACGAAGCTGTTTGTAAATGTGAAAGTGGATTTGGGGAGAGAAATGATGGGGCTCGTGAGATTTAGACACGACTGTGAACAACAGCTGCTCCCACTCGCAGGCATGGCGGCTACACTAGAGCCACTGTTGCTACAATCCCTACTGCAGCCCTTTGCACGTTATGGACTGGACGTTCCTCAGACGCCAGGGCATATCTTCTGCAAAAGAAAGAAAAGCTGTGGCGTGACTGCTGGGGTTGGTGCTGACAGCGACATGCTTTAAGAAGAATTAGCCTGGCTGTTGCAATTCCCTCTCCCCTGCTTTTTCTTTTAAAGTTGGGATAGATGGAAGGTATTCTTGAATTGCTATCTTGCTTTAGAATTTTGTATTTTTGGGTTCACAGCCAGAGCACTAAAAATATTCTGAGTTTGCTTCTGTGTCTTTTCCTTTAAGTCCCTGAGTGCTTAGTTCTAGCATGTAGCTGAGCTGGCTTGGCCGGGATGCTGAGAGCATTAGGGTGTCAGGTGAGGGAGGATTTAGGCTGGGCTTGTGTGTTAGTACTTGCGTGTCTTTGTGTATCTTCACTGCATACACAGCACACAGATGTCGGGGTGTGCTTAAGTCTTAGTTTGTTCTCTGTATCTGTTTGATAGTACTGTTGTCAGTAGTAGAATCCTGTGGACACTGATGTGTCGCTAGCCTGTGGTTTTGGCTAATAAGTTGTTGGTATGTGGTTAGTTTTTTGTTTTGTTTTTTAAATCTGTTTTTGCTCCAGTCACTGTGTGTGCTGGCAGTGGCTTTGCCTCTCCGTTGCCTCAAAGGAACAGGTGGAGCAATGTCTCCCTCTGACAGACATTCCTCCTGATGTGTGCTCCTGCGGACGCCTGCACCGAGACTGTGATCTCCATAACTGCTTCATGTGCACCAAGCCCCCTTGTGGAATCCTGCTGAGAGTTTTTCCAGAAGCCTTCAGTGAAACCAAACCATTCTGAATCATTTAATCTATCCGACTTTTGTAAAACTAAGAGCACTTACTTGTTCCTTCCCCTTTGTGGGCCTTTAAAAAAATTCTATGTATGTATAGCCCTGCTTACATGGGATCAAGTTGCCCTTAGTTGAAATAGGGAATAAAAACTTATAAATCAGAATAATAAAATACCAATTTAAGAAGGCTTCTAAACTCAGATAATGGGAGCTTTAATTAAAAAAATAAAAAGATCTCTGGCTCATCTGGGTTTGGGTTCTGGTTCTGGCCAGGGCACAAGAGTGAGCCATCTGTATCTGAAGTCTTTTCCAGAGGGATGTCACCACTACTCAGCTTCCCTGCTGTGTCACAGAACATCCTGTTGTTGCTACACTTGGCATAGCCCAGCCTGGCTGACCCTGGCTGAACTATTGTGGCTTCCTCTTCCTCAATCTTATTCTCCAGACTACAGACTCAAAACAGCAGGAACAGTGTCCTTTGGGGAAGTGAGGATGTGTGGCTAAATGTATAGAACATACACATCCATCTACATTGTAGGATTGAGCTAAAATTGTACATGCATTCACCATAAGAAAACAAACAGCAGGATTTTACAACTGAAATGTTGGTTTGTCTTCTCATCTATTTAAGAGTGAACCACTGGAACTTGGGGACAAGATGAGTACAATAACATTGCAGCCTATCTGTCCGCTATAGTTGCAGTTTTTCATGACAAGCATTCAAAGTGTTAACTAAAACCATTGAAACAACATATCTGCCATTAAAAACTTGAATCTAGAAATAATAACTCCATGAGTGTTTTGCACCTCCAGATGGAATGGCCTTGAATAAATGCTATGTTTTTGCCACTTGACGTTTGTTGTTCTATTAATCCATATGCAATCTCACACTTTTCTCCTTTCTTCTCCTGTCTATCAATGGATTCTAAAAAAACTGAACACCTGTGTAGATGACGAACCAGCTGGGCCAATGTAAGTACTTTATTGGGCATTGAGTGACTAGCATCAGATTGAATTACTTTGCATTCATGTTTTAATCGGTGGAGTAGCTAAGATTGTAGGGAAGACTCTGCAGCCTGACATGCAGGTGGCTAATGGACAGGCTATTTCAGTAGCAATATAAAATAGAATACCATCTGTTTGAAATTCTGCATGTCCCATATGCTTAAATTGATATTGTGGGGAAAATGACCAGTATATCTGAGACTTTAAGTTCCATACTATATGGTTCCATTAACAATTCCATGTATCCAGAACATGGAATTGCAGATTTGGATCAATCCAGGATTAGAATTTCCTAGAGTTGGAGACCAAACAGTGCCCCAAGTTGTGCCAGAGGACCCAGAGCTGCCTCTGTAATTGAGTGTCATTTGTCATTTGAGAAAAGAATGGCGCTCAATAGAGAAAAAAATACTTATTCTAACCTTATAGTAACTATAGTTTATAAGTCACAGGGAAAGTTACCTGTATATTCTTTAACTTGAGAGTCAAAAGGATCGATTAACTGAAGATATGTAGGCACTTTACCCAGGGAGTATTTTTATGTACTAACATTGTGCAGTGAACTTCCTTACACCAGGGATGGCAGTGAGTGAAAGAGTCCCTGTATTTCCATGTGTTATACTTTCCAAAGGTTGCTACTGACTTTGAGTTTAACTCTTGTAATATAATTTTTCCTCCAAAGGAAAACCAACTCTACCAACAATCACAAAGATAAAAACTTGCGCCAGAGAAACACAAATTAAGTACTACTTATAATGTAAGTATGACCTTCTTTAGAAGTTTTAAAAATTATATTGAAATGAATGTGGCTCTGTTGACCTTGTTACAAATTCTTCAGTATTTGGTGTTATGCTGCAAGATCTTTTCGTTCATTTCAGAGCAGCTCAGACTGATGGAACCCATTATGTAGCAGCTGGAAAGGACCGTTTTTCAGCTGTATTGTTTCACATATTTATATAAACGCCATTTCAAAATATGTATGATGCTTCAAAATTACACTTTGCACTACTATTTACTTATATCTTTTAAAAGAGGTAAAGATTAAATTGTCATCTTGCGAGGTGGGATATTCCCAGAGGCCAGTTAGTCCCCCTCTGCTTCTGAGGGCAAGGCAAGACCCATAGCTAGGACAGCTGGCCCCAGTGCCTTCCTGTCCGGCACATGGAGATCAGAATTTCACACCGCATCCCTGAGCATGCTGTTTGAAACAAAGCCTTGTTTTATGTGGCACTTAGTTCTTAAGTTAGGCTTTTAATTTCCAAATACTCCTCTTTTTTTTTTTTTTACAGATCTTTAGGTTCCTGAAACTGGTGGCAACATAACCTGCTAAATTTTCTGCTTGGACCTTTTTGGTTCTCTCCCATTTAAGTGAGCAACACGACGACGACTGTCTAAAGCATGCCTTATTTAGCCTCTCCTGTAAGGGTGACCTAGCAGGTACATTTCAAATAATGCTTCAGTGTAGAAGGTGTAATCTATTTTGGGCTTGATGTGCTGTGAATGTTGCTTCCTTTTCCTTTATTAAAGTATTTAAATAGAAGTGAAAAGGTCCTCTGAGGATCGGATCATGCATGCGCCATTTTTTACTTACTGCGACTGTTAATATGGCAAAATGCACTGCTGCCATCTAGTGATACATTTTTGTAAAGTACAGCAAAACCTACAAATAAATACAGTATATAAATATATATATTTATATTTTGGGGGGTGGGAGAAATACAAAATAAAATGCTTGTTTCAGTTTTAAGCTGCTGATATTCCTTATTGTATGTTGTCAGTTGAGGAAATTGTGCAGTTCTGGTACAAAAGATGAGTAATATAAACTGAAATCTGTAATTTTAAGGGCTTAACCTACGATTCTAATAAGTTGGAATAGTCCACTGAATGGCATAATGAATTTCAGTATATATGTATGATTGCTTTTTAAGTGATTATTTTTCCGTTTGCTGAATCATGTAAATTCTTCTATCTTTTTGCACTGATCTGTTGAACCTTATTGTACATTTAATTAAGGCAAACTTTTATAATTTATCTTTAGTTTTCAGTGACCTTGAAATATTCTAGCATGGTATTCTATGCAACTAGTTATACTTTGGGGTTAACACTGTATTTTTTCACATTGATTTAATGGTTGAGTGTAGATTTTTCTCACTCAATAGGGTTCTCTCACTCAGTATGTAACCGTAGATGCATGTACTCATGTTTTGTGTAATTGTTGATGTGCAATGATGTATAGAAAAGTGGATTCACCGGTTTTTAAAAATAAAACATTGATAAAAGATGTTTGGAATAATAGTCTTTATTCTAGTCTTAAGGAGGAAGCATTTTTCAATGCTTTCAAGTTTCTTAGTTCTATATGTACACGGAGTGTTAATTTCTCAACCCTGTCAGTTTTTTTAGTTCCTTTTCTACCTCTTCCACAAATGCTGGGAAATTCTGATCCATGAGGCAGAAACGGAGAAAGGAGCCTAACTCTTCAGCATTCCACGCAGATTGTTTGTGGACAAGGGGCAGTTCCTCTGACGCCAGGAGAGACTATGGGGATTCCAGAAGAGTGGTTTATTAGAGATTACAGGCGAAAGCAACAGCGTGAATAACAGAAAAACTGCCTTAAGGAAAGATTAGGGAAATACACACCAAAAATGAGTGTTAATTATAATTAGCTTTACAGGGTTCCTTTACTTAACGTTTCTTAATATACATAAGAAGTGAGATAAACTTGTATCCTTAGCTATATGAAGTATATTAATGACATGATTTGCAAATTTAAGACCCTGTTTTAATAAAGAATACTGTGCTGATAACCTTTTGTGGATTGATAAGAAACCTATCAGTGAATGAACTCCACTAGCTTAATTTGTCATTCCCACCTCACTTTGGGGGAATGGGTGAGAGCAGTTCATTTGAAAACAGGTTCTGAAGGTAATAAAGAGCGGCCACAAACTGACCGTCCAAAAGCCCCATGTCTCTTTCTGGTCCTGACCACAAGGGTGGACAAACTCAGAAAGGCATATAACTATGAGGGCAGTCAAGACACAGAACATTTCCATTACCCCCCCCTCCCCCCGCCCCAAATCCCTTAGCCCCACCCCCCAGCAACCACTGATCTGTATTCTCCATACCTTAGATAAATGAAATCATATCATTTGAGCACTTCTTTATATGCCTGTTTTCCATCTGTATATCTTTTTTGGTAACTTGCAGTGTTTTAAAACCAGTTGAGTAAATAGGTTGCTAACATTTAAATTAGGAGAGTTTAAATAAAAGTCCGACTGTACTTGGCAGTTTAGAAGAGAGGGCACCACTGACCTGATGATGATGGCACCACCTTGGGGTCCACCTACATCTCCTTTCCTCCTCACACGGATTTTGTTAAGTAGGTGGTTTTATGCCTTTTCTATGGATGGGAAGGTTGGTGTGTATGCATCAGCTGACACTTCTCTAGGAACTATCTCTAATAGAAATTTATTTTTCTAAATTGAAACTAGTTTGCAGACTACCTGACAGTAGTCTGAAAAATGAAAGTAACATGAAGACCTGTTCTCCAGGAAGAGCGACTGTTAGCATGTTA
>NW_005871089.1:4471121-4492345 GCF_000147115.1 Myotis lucifugus | reverse complement strand
GAGCAAACAAGAAGCATATATGACTCCCACTTTTTCTGATTATACATGGTTCTCTACTATGTAAAATAAACTGGGATAAGGTTACACCTTTTATAGCAGGTGACATTTCCTAAATAAGGATATCACACCCTGCCTTGTTCCATGCGTTTTTGTGTCTCTACCGTCCTTAGCCACTTTGATTCAATTAACTATTAACCCCAATGCAAATATGAGGCTACAAACAGCACCGTGAAGTCTGCCCTGCTGCTGGACAAAGAGGCTTTTACATTTTCCTGTCAGAGAGACTACTAAAGTTTTTTATTCTATGGTTGTCCATTTATTTTGAATTAGTGGTAAGCCAGGTGGGAAAAAAACTCATATTTTCTTTTTTATACCACTTTTAGAACAGTTTGATACATTAAAAAGAAAACTCATCCTTGAATATTGACAAATTCCACGTAGAATTCTGTGAAAAGTGTAAGCTGTTGGCCTGAGAGCCTGCAGCTGGGACCGCAACTGGGACCGCAGTGAGCAGACAGTTCCCAGGGAGCTCCCAGCAGAGCACACACCAGGTAATGAGGCCAAGGAACAGGTTTAGGACTCTGGTCATAGTGAACTGCAAAGGGAGAGGGGAAGTGTGTGGGAAAAGTTGAATCCTCCTGATTTCCACACATCCTAGCTGAAATCTTAGCACTGAAAATTTATAAAGAAATCATCAATGATTTGTCTACAAATTCAT
Source organism: Myotis lucifugus (assembly GCF_000147115.1). NCBI lineage: Eukaryota > Metazoa > Chordata > Mammalia > Chiroptera > Vespertilionidae > Myotis > Myotis lucifugus. Next base: position 4,491,627 of record NW_005871089.1, on the reverse strand, counting down.
ATTGATATTTGTCTTAAAACAGTTCCCAAAATTCTTCCCTTTATTCCTCTTTTTGGGAAAGTGGTAAATTCTTTATCACACATTTAAAGCCCAGCACTGTAGGCCACTCCTGTGTTTCCTTAGGAGAGCAGCTCTTCAGTATGCGCCATCATGGTAATCTCACAACAGGGTAGACAGACATGGCCTGGGTCTGTTTCTAACCTCTTCCATAGTAACACTTCAGGTTAGTGTTCTAGAACAAGGGAGTGGACAGAGGGATTCAAATGTTCAGGATCACTGTTTTCATGGCAAGAAAACTGAACATGGGAATAGGCTGTACCTGAGCTAACTGGGTCACTGAGGTCCTTCCTCCTGGGGCACACTGCTGCTGCTCCGGCCGCCGGTGTGACTGCAATGAGACAACTGCCAGCTTAGCTGAACACACTCATGAACACCACAGGCCATTAAAGAAGTGGAAACACATGAATTCATGTTCAGAGAAAAAAAATCAGGAGAAATCACTGTTGGTGTAGTTTGTCCTGCTTTCAGGTGGCTGCTACTTGACTTACCATGGTAGAGGTATATGCACAGAGTTTAAATCAGAGGCCCCTGCCCTGTACCTGGGGTTCCTCAGTGTCTGTCTGACACCACTGTGTTCTGTCTGCAGAAGCCCAGTCCGGGACCCAGGGCCACAGGCTGGTACTGGAAGGCAGTAGATGTTGCCCAGTTTTGGATTATCATGATTTGTTACCTAATAATCATTACTCAAGTAATACATATTCGCTGCAGAAAAATTCCGTAATTACAAGATAATGTTTTTTTTAATAAAACTGGGCTTTAAAAAAAATTTCATTTTAGACATTCTGAGGGAATGGGTTCTTAGACCCTGGTGATAAAGGGAAGGGAGCCACAAAGAACAAGGGAGTGGTCCAGCCCTTAAGAACCCCATGCCCATTGAGAACCTAACAAGAAAAACTGGTTAGAATGCAACCCAGGAATTGCTGGGCCTGAGGCAAAGGAGCCAAGCTTAGGACTTAAGCTCACAGTGGAGGGAGTGAAGTAGAGGGGGTGTGCTGGGCTGAAGTGTAGGAATGTTCCAGAATGTGTGCCATTTCTTTAGGAGGCTATGATGTGAGGGGCAGTTCTTGGGTGGCACACCGGGACGTGCTCCAAGCAGACACCATGAACAAGATGGAGAAGGAGGCTGTAGGCATAACAAGCTGTGAGGGCTGCTTCCACCTAGAATGTACGAGAGCCCCTCCACTCCAACCTCCTAGCCACAGGTCTGCAGGTCTGGCTCTGGATCCTGTGGCTGTTGCAGTGCTCATCTCCAGACAGGTGTTCCCACCGCAGGTGTGAGCTGGTGGTGTCATAGAGAAAGCAAGGACCTCTCTGGAAGGCACCTCTGCCTATCACCAGCATGTTCTGGCTGCCAGAAGTCAGAGGTGCCAAATTTTGTTTCCTGTCCCGTAAGGAAGCTGACTGTTGCTAGTTGGTAGGTGTTAGTAGGAAAGTAGATCTGGAAGCATCAAGAACTTCGGAGGAACAGAGAGGAAGGAAAGAACAAATAGAAACTAAAGATCACTAAAATCAAAATGGAACAAAAAGTGAAGGGACTCAACGAACCAGGCATCTTTAGGCAAGCTACAAGGATCTGCACTCTGTTGAAGCGACCCGTGGCTTTCTCTTGCCTTCTCTGCAGCTGACTATCTTACCACGACCCTGTTGACTCAGTGCTGACCCTTGGTAACCGACCAGGATGCTAATGTGTTCATTTACAGAGGAAGGCAGATCTGAAAGGGAAGAGTACTAACAATAATAGTAATCATGGAAATGTTATTTAGATACTGACAGGTAGCATACTAGGTGCTTTCTATAAATAGAGCATTTCAACTCTCCCATTTTACAGATGAGGTTCAGTGACTTACATGAGATCAGATCACGCAGCTATGATTCAAACCTAGATTCATTTTTATTTCAAAACCTATAGTCTTTGCACAGGATCGTACTGTCATCTACTCAGATCACCAAACGACAGCTCAGAGGTCCCCGAATAGAGAATTGAGGAAATACACGAAATGGTTCCAGCCACTTTGGGGATGTTTCTACCTAGATATTTGGACCAGCCTTTAAAATCTGAGCCCCGGAGTCTCCTGCTGCTGGGGCTCACAGCCCAGCCTGCTTCTGTCACTGCATGTTACAGTGATGCTTTATCTTTATATTCAGACTAGAAGCCCGGTGCATGAAATTCATGTACGAGGGAGGGGTTGGTCCCTCAGCCTGGCCTGCAACAACGCCAGCGTCCCTCACCCCGGCCTCTGGCCAGAGGCCCCTCCTCTCCCTCCGCACAGCTGGGGCGCAGACGCTGGGCTCATGTTACCAGGGCAATACCACCAGCGTCCTGCCCCGGCCGCTAGGGGTGCTGCCATCTTTGTCGTGGAGTGATGGTTAATTTGCATATTACTCTTTTATTAGATAGTATAATTGTGTAGCCTGATTTGTCTTCATCATTTTTATAAGGCATTCCAGACCTAGTTCCCAAATTCTGGGACCCTATTTGGTTCCGGTTATAGCCCATGCACTGGGTACTGTAATCTGAATCTAATGACTGGTCAATGAAATCTATTGACACAAAAGGAAATCTATTTAAAGGGCAAGGGATCATAAGTAATAAAGCACTTTATAACAAACCACTCCATCCTACTTGTAGGGAGGGGATTCTTAACACAACAGGAGCTGATGAGGCACAATGTTTGAAACTAGATCCACGGTTTGTGAGAAAAGCAGTTTTAGCATTGACAACATCACAGAAAAGATCATGCAGAAACAAATAAAGGGAAAGAATTCTAAAACCAAAATCTGACTCAGTAAACTACATATCTGAGAGGGAGTCATACAGCACGTCCTTAAAGAAAAGGCTGACAAATGTTCACCCTAGATAAATTATGAATGATAAGGATTTAGTGATAAACCAGCAGAAATGAATTGTTTCAGTCCAGTGAGTCTAAGGGGAACTAACAGGATAAAGTTTTGGAAAGCCATGTTTGCAAAATTATTTCTCAAAGTAAGAAAAAAAACCCAAGCTTGAAGCTGAAATTTCATCCCTAGAATAGAGGTAGATCTTATTCCAACAGCGTCTGGGACAGTGTTCTCCAGGGAGAAAGTCTGTAACAGCGATGCTCAAGCTTTCGATCACAAGATCGCTTTACACACTTACTAGTAAAATCAGAGGCCCTCAAACAGCTTTTGTTTGAGTTACATCTAATGTTTATGTCAGCAATTAAAACAATTTTAAATATTGATTAACTTGTTTAAAAATAATGAATGCATTATTTGTTAATATTAAAAACATTTAAATGAAAAAACTATTTCCTAAAACAAACTAATGATTTTTGCAAGCCTCATTAATGTCTAGCTCTGGAAGACAGCTGGACCTGCCTACGTCTGCTTTCAGTCTGCTGACATGTGTGTCTTTGGTTGAAGTACATGAAGAAAATCTGGCTTCACATAGATATGTAGATGGAAAAGGCAGACATGTTTTAAAATAGCCTTTTCAGATAATTGTGGACATTCTTTAATATGACTAAAATTCAACAAGTGATAGTTTCTTAAAGGTTACTAGTAGTTGCAACACACAGTCTGAAATCAGAGCAATGAGTTCTGTTATACTAAAACCCACTGATCTATCTTGCACTTAGAATAGATCCTTTACCCATGCGTGATTTTTTAGCACTATATGCATTTGGTCATTTGGAAAATATTGGTTCACTGAACTGTACAGTTCTTCCAAATGTTGAAGTACTTTGTCATGCAATTATAAAAAGAAATCCCATTAATAACAACAACAAAAATGTCTTCTGGGTTAGGAGCTGTGAAGCTCAAATAGCTAAGTTATCCAAGACTCGAATTTTCACCTGAAAAGCTTATTTTATCAGTTAATAAATACTATCAATTGTTTTCCTGAAATGACAGGCTCACTCTATTCATTTTTGAGAAAATGTCCACCATATACCCAGCAATGATGGTGTTCCTCTAAGAAAGGCTAGTTTACTCCCTGCACAGTCACACAAGTGCTGTCCCTTGAAACAGTGTCGTGCTTTAGGATGAACCCATCTGTGCGTGTTCTCACTGCCAGTGATGGGAGAGAATGTGGTGCAGTTAGGTACCACTGCCTGGATTTGTGCTAAGGTGACCACAGTTTTGCTCACAATACTTTTGTCCCATTAATGTAAATACTGGCAAAGTGAAAAGGGCAAATAATGTCTTAATATTATTACAAAAATAACTTGCACTTTGTGGATCCCCGAAAAGTTCTCAGGGAGGGATCTATGGACCACACTCTGATTACCAGTGTTCCAGAGTGACACCCAGAATGCAGCTGGGACCCCTCCCAGTCTAATTGCTAGGATTATAGGTAGCTACAATGAAAAATCAACCTTCGATTTAAATGTCACTCAACATTAGATATTTTTTAACCTGCAAACCTGATGGATTTGACAAATTCCACTGTCATTCTGGCCCCCAGAGAGTATGACCTGCCAGGTTTCTTGTACAGCCAACACTGTCCTACTTACCGGGTGCTGCAGTGGAATGCTTGGCACACAGCCCTCCCCGCCGCTTCCACCTGCTCTCAGTGGGCCAGGATCCCGGCTGTTCCCGTCCAGCACCTGCACGGTTATGTACTGGGCCAGGCTCTGCACACAGCTGCTGCAGTGCTCCAGCGCCTGCTGCTTGGACTCTCCACTGAACTGTACCCGGAACATGCGACTCTTGTTCTGTTTGACAAATAGAAAGTTATTCTAAGTGACCCTTGTCATATCACTGTACTTTTACTTACTGCAGGGTCTTCTAGTGAGCGCTTCCCTTTGCTCAGAGGGAAAGAGGTACAGACAAGGGAGCATTCACCCTAGATTGTTGATGTGGGTATAGAAAAGCTAATAATCAGTTGTCTGCCCACTTTTGGGAGCTGTTCCTCTTACTAAAATTCATTTCCTTCAGGGAACAGATATTAGTGAAAATGGAAAAGCCCATCTCATACAGACCAGGAGGTGACATACTGACTGCAGTAAAAGATCAATGTCTTATCTTACTTTTGAATAAAGATTAGATAGCTTTTAATTCCTGAAGTAAAAATCAGTGAAGATAATACAGCATATTCCTTCCTCAACAAAAATTTTTTTAAGCTGAGTATATAAAAGAACAAACCAGGTAAATGCCATGTTAAACAAGTCAATGAATCTGAAAAACAAGACTGGGGAATGGGACAGACAGACTGATGCTAAACGCTGATGTGTGCCATGTCAGTGATCTGTAGTATCCTTTATCTCTACAGAGGCCAGGTTCCTACCCTCACACCACACAGAATCACATGTTGCCTTTAATCTGCTATATGACTTACATCCCTTGGCAAATAAGCAAATTTGAGAGAAATGCAATTAAAATTTTTTGAATCTGACAACTACATCAACTTTATTTGATTGTGAGCTAAAAAATTAGGCCTAACTGGTTTGGCTCGGTGGATAGAGCGTCAGCCTGCGGACTGAAGGGTCCCTGGTTCGATTCTGGTCAAGGGCATGTACCTTGGTTGTGGGCACATCCCCAGTGGGGAGTGTGCAGGAGGCAGCTGAATTGATGTTTCTCTCTCATCGATGTTTCTGACTCTCCATCCCTCTCCCTTCCTCTCTGTAAAAAAATCAATAAAAAATATATATTTTTTAAATTATAACAATAGCAACCACAAAAACCCATTATTTTAAGAGAAGTAGTTTCCTCTTTTCTAGTCTAATATTCTGCCCATTTTAGAGAAGTCAACTTGCATAAAAGTCACCCCAAATGGGATCGTCTGTATTGTGAACTTTTATTCAATTTCTTCTGGGAAGAAATTCAGATGCTAACTTAGTGACAACACTTTCCATTGATTAAATCCATAAATCACACTGCTAACTGGAAAATGTAACCACAATCAGCCAAATTCTGTAAATTCCTGTAAGCAAAAACCCCCTGATTCTCCACTTCACAATCCCACTATTTAAATGTTTAGATGAAGCCATGAAGCAAAGCCCTGTATTTAGGTTACAGAAAACCCTTGGCATGGTCAGCTGTCACATTCAGAATAGACCTGCAACCCCTTTACTGCCATTGCTGGGTTCTCTTCATTTTTTAATTCATGTAATTTCCCCCCTAAGTATAAAAGTAAGCTGTTAACCATTACCCCTCCAACAATGAAAAAATAGGAAAAAGAGACATTCCAATATATTCTAAGTGACCCTTGTCATATCACTTTTATTTACTGCAGGGTCTTCTAGTGAGTGCTTCCCTTTGCTTAGAGGGAAAGAGGTATGTATGGCTAAGGGAGCATTCACCCTAGATTATATTAGGGTATAATATATTAGAACATACACACACACACACACACACACACACACACACACACACACATATATATATATATATATATACTATATATATATACTATATATTATACACAATATATATAGGTCATATATATAACATTTTACACTACTCTTTTGTAACCTAATTATTTCACAATAAGTATAAAAATAGAAGTATACTTCATTACTTTTAATGGCTAAAGAGTATTGCTTTAATTGACCTGCTATTGACAAACACTTTATTTCCTGCCCTTTTCCCTATTATACTATTATAAAATACAAGCTTTGATAAGCACTTTACACACACATCTTTGTACATGAATGCCTGGTGAAAGGATCCGTGCATTTGGGTGCCTTATGCCAAATTGCGTGGGGCAAAAAAGTACCAGGTACCCTCCTACCCTTAGAGTCCTTATGCCCATTTCCCTGCACTCTCCAACACCAGAGATTAGTATTCTTTTTAATTTTTTTAAAAATATATTTTATTGATTTTTTACAGAGAGGAAGGGAGAGAGATAAAGAGTTAGAAACATCGATGAGAGAGAAACATCGACCAGCTGCCTCCTGCACACCCCCTACTGGGGATGTGCCCGCAACCAAGGTACATGCCCTTGACCGGAATCGAACCTGGGACCTTTCAGTCCACAGGCCGACGCTCTATCCACTGAGCCAAACTGGTTACGGCTCTTTTTACTTTTTTTAACCTATTAGATTAACATAGATTTTTATCTTGGAATGTCATTCCTCTGATTTCAGTGAGGGTGAAGATTCTTCTTACACTACAGTCGTTTGTAATTTTTATTTCATCAGTGCCTCTTACTTCCTTGGTCACTTTTCTCTTAGATGGATAATCCCCAAATTATCAAGAGTAACTGAAAGCAAACTTTCCCTAAGAAAAGGAAAAGAGCTGACAAGAGAATTATACATTCTGTTTTTGGTAATACTACCTATCTTATTTGTGAAATTGAGCTGACTTCTTGTTTACATTCAATTAGATGTTTCCAATTCACTCTGGTTTAGACTCTGTGAAGACATCTACATGAAGTACTTTATATTAGCCATTTCTATTATGATTCTGTAATTACATAACCTTTTGAGATTACATAACCTTTTTAATGTTAAATAACATTAAACATTATAGCTAATAACTAGATGAAAAACTGTAAGAAACAGATAATTATTAAGTATATAAATGGCAAAAACCTCAGACCAATTGTATTAGTCTAGTGGTGTCTCCATGTGGCATACATACAAAGGGGTTTGGAGAGTCAGGGTTTCTCTGGGATGGAGTTCCAGGGAATGAGAGGGAGGCTTCATGTCTGATAGCCTGACTGAAGCCTCGGCATGTTTCCTTCTGTAAAATTCTCAGGTAGAATTCGAGTTTATCATCTGCAGCCATAAGCACCACTTCACGGCATGAGGACCCAAAGTAAACCAAGGTACATCAGGAAAAATCTGAAAATGAGTTACATCTCCACCACATCCTCAGTACTATGGGATAGTACAATGGAAAACCTGCCACTGGGTTAACAAAAAAGATTTCTAGGTTGAAAATCTTGATGAGATTTCTTTTTATGCCATGATAAAAAGTCAAAAAGACTTTTCAATTCACTTGCTGTAAAATGGAAAGTTTTCAAATATATAGTAACAGCCATGAAAAAATGTGAAAAAGAAACATTCTAATATATTTTAAGTGATCCTTGTCATATCACTTTTATTTACTTCAGGGTCTTCTAGTGAGTGCTTCCCTTTGCTTAGAGGGAAAGTGGTATGTATAGTCTCAGTTTCTTTTTCTTTTTTTTTTAATCCTCATCCAAGGGTATTTTCCCCACTTATTTTTAGAGAGAGTGGAAGGGAGGGGGAGAGACAGAGAGAAACATCGATGTGAGAGAGACACATCGACTGGTTGCCTCCCACATGCACCCAGACTAGGGCTGGGGATTGAGCCTGCAATGGAGGTACATGCCCTTGACCGGCATCAAACCCGGGATCCTTCAGTCCACAAGCTAAACCAAACCGCCCAGGGCTAGTCTCAGTTTCTATGCGATTAGCTCAAAGTTACTACTAGTATATGTTAAGTGGTGACTTACATGTTAAATGTTCTCACCCTACTTCAAACACTTAATTTCAAGTTATTACAACTAATAGAAAATCCTCTTTTATACAGACTCCTTAAAGAAACAGAAGTTAAGGATAAGTGCTTGTCTCTTCACACTATCTTCGTGTACTCACAAGAAAGTCAGGTTTCCCCCAAATTCTGACTCTGCACATGGAGCCTGAAGCCACAGGCTGTACAGCTGACATTCCAGTCTCTGCACACGGAAGGCACAGGGCCCAGCTAGCACCACACAGGAGGAGGCCCGGAGGCATCAGAGGCCTCAGTGGGGGTTTTCCCTCTGGTTTTAGGTTAGTCACTCAGATCTGTAAGTTTCCCATCACCACTAGAGCCCCAAATGGAGCAGTTTCCCCACCTTGAGTAGTGAATTACTCTATTATAGGAAATGGAGGGCAGGGGAGAGAGAAAGGACTTAACCAGAAAAGGGACCTAAGCTTTTCTTTGATCCTTTGCTTTGAAACCAAAGCTAGACTAGACAAAATCATAAAAAAAAAATTCTTCAGAGAGTTAACTAGGGTGAGAAGTAAAGAGAACAATGGTTTGGGTTTATTCCTTTGAAACAAAGTCCCTTCAGAAAGGGTTTTATGACCCTGCTGGTGTGCTCAGTGGTTAGAACGTTGGCTTGTATACCGAAAGGTCTAGGGCTCAATTCCTGATCAAGGGCGTATACCTGGGTTACAGGTTCTTCCTTGCCCTGCCTTGAGGGAGGCAACCCATTAATGTGTCTCTCACATTGATGCTTGTGTTTTTTTCTCTCTGTCTCTCCCCCTCCCTCCCTTTCATTGTCTCTAAAAATCAATGGAAAAAGGAATTATGTGTCAACTGTTAGCCAATCTGCCAGGACCATTCTGATCAAAATTCCTGGACAAAAGGAAGTACAAATAGGCAGAATTTATACAAACTATTTATTTCAGCCAGAGAGAAAAGAAATATAATCTTTATTATCACAGGATTTATGTTATATTAAATTGTTGTTAAAAGATTGAAAATTTTATTTCAAAATACTACTTTTGTCAATTTAAACAAATGTCATTTATTACAGAATACCTGGTTAACTAGAGTTACCCAAGGCAAGAAACACCAAAGATACATTTTGCCAGGTAAGGCAAAAAGAAGAATCTGTTGGTTCAACATTAATATACTAGAGGCCCAGTGCATGAAATTCGTGCACTTGGGGGGGGGGGGTCCCTCAGCTTGGCCTGCGCCCTCTCGCAGTCTGGGAGCCCTCAGGGGATGTCCGAATGATGGCTTAGACCCACTCCCCATGGGAAGTGGGCCTAAGCCGGCAGGCAGACATCCTTAGCACTGCTGCGGAGGTGGGAGAGGCTCCCACCACTGCCGCTGTGCTCGCCAGCAGTGAGCCCAGCTCAGGGCTTCTGGGTGAGCAGCACTCCCCCTGTTGGAGAGCACTAACCACCAGGGGGCAGCTCCTGTGTTGAGCATCTGCCCCCTGGTGATCAGTGCACAACATAGCGACCAGTCATTCTGCCGTTCGGTCAATTTGCATATTAGCCTTTTATTATATAGGATAAAGTCAATAAACCAAAGTAAAAAACAATATCTTGATAGGTGTCAAAAAGCTTTGAATAAAATTTAATATGTAATCCTGATGAAAGTATTAGCAAATCCTATGCAATAAAAGCCTAATATGCAAATTGACTGAATGGTGGAATGACTGGTGGAACGACCAGTCGCTATGATGCACACTGACCACCAGGAGCCAGACACTCAATGCAGAAGCTGCCCCCAGCCCACAGGGCCTAACTGGCAGTGGCAGCAGGGGGTGGGTCCGGTGAGCAGTCGGCGCCAGGCCAGCCAAGGCGGGTGCCAGCAGGGGGCCCCCTGATCACCCTGCCGGTTGCCCCACAGATGGGCCCTGATTGCTGGCCAGGCCTAGGGACCCTACCCGTGCACGAATTTCATGCACCAGACCTCTAGTAAACTATAACTGAAAGAATATCTCCCTTACATGGTAAAGAATATCCAATCAACAGCAAGAAATGTTCTTAATGTCTAAATGTTTCTGCTCATTCAGGTCAGCAAGATGTCAAGGATGACACTAACCATATAACTACAGTGTTCTGGAAGGTCTAGGTAATTCAGTAAGGTGAGAAAAGTAATATGCATAAACTACTGGAAATAAAAAAAATTATCATTGTAAATTATAAAATTACTTTCCTAGAAATTAATAAATTATCAGAGTTAATAAAAATTTAGTAAGGAAGCTAAATAATACAGAAAAAAATCCAATAATAAGCAGCTAGAAATATATCTGGGATAAAGAGTACCACTCATATAACACCAGGCAAAAATTTCCTAACCTTAAATATTTAAAAATCTATATATTATATGATAAATACATAAATATTATGTAGAAAATTATTTAGCTGCACAAATTACATAAATATATATTTCTATGTAACATGTAATCTATACACATCCATAACATGCGATCTCCCTACAGATAGTATCTAAATACTCTGAAGAGGAAAGTTAGGCAAAAGCAGTAGGCAGGCGATTCACAGACGAGATATGGATAACTAACAAACACAAAAAAATGTTTATTCTCATTAGTTACCAAAGAAATGCAAATTAAAGGAACATGCTCAGTTTAGCCTATCAAATTGGAAACAAGTTTTTAAATGTAAACTGTATCACTCTATTGGAAAGGATTTGGATAAACAAGCATTCTTATAGACTAGAGGCCTGGTGCATGAAATTCATGCACTGGGGTGTGTGTGTGTGTCCCTCAGCCCAGCCTGCACCCTCTCCAATCTGGGACATCCCTCTCATAATCCAGGACTGCTGGCTCCCAACTGCTCGCCTGCCTGCCTGCCTGATTGCCCCTAACCGTTTCTGCCTGCCAGCCTGATCACCCCCTAACCACTCCCCTTTCAGCCTGATCGATGCCTAACTGCTCCCCTGCCGGCCCGATCGATCCTAACTGCCCTCCCCTGCTGGCCTGGTCACCCCTAACTGCCCTCCCCTGCTGGCCCGGTCACCCCTAACTGTCCTCCTTTGCCGGCCTGGTTGCCCCTAACTGTCCTCCCCTGCAGGCCTGGTCGCCCCTAACTGCCCTCTCCTGCTGGCCTGGTCACCCCTTACTGTCCTCCTTTGCCGGCCTGGTCCCTCCCAATTGCCCTCCCCTGCTGGCCATCTTGTGTGTTGGAGTGATGGTCAATTTGCATATTACCTCTTTATTAGATAGGATTGCTACTGCTGTAGAAGTGGACAATTTATCTGGAGGGAAAATTTACTAAGTAAATATTCAAATTTCTAGGACTTCTATCTCAAGAACACTGTAAATAAATTCTTATGACAATCAAAACTTATTTATAACAGTGAAAAGTTAAGAATTTGTTAATTGAATCATGGTGCATCCAAACAAAAAGATGCTACGTAGCCATGAAAAATCATATTTTCAAAGACTAAAAAAAAATGACTTGGCATAATGCTTCTGATATAAATGTTACATGACAAGAGAGCAGGATACAAAGCACTCTATATCCTATAATCCCAAATTTGTAAGTATCTACATGGCAGACACTGTTCAGTGCCATGAGCCAATCCACAGCTCAGGCTAGAAAAGCCAAACACTCATTTTACCATGTGGGATGGCCTGATTACAATGTTTTTTTCTGGTCCATGAGACAGAAGTAGACATCTCCTAGGGGTTGTGGGAGATAGAGAGCTATATAGGAAATGAACTGATGAAGTTGGCCTTCCTTGAATGGAAATGAAATAGAGCTGTAGTACCATTTTGCAAATGTGAGGGAGAGGCCAAGAGAATTGCAAAGATGTTGACCTTGGCACTGTGAAGTTGCTGGGCCAATGATAGCTAGCACTGCCTGTTTCTGGATTTCTTATTTAGCAATAATAATAATAATAAAACCCTATTTTGGGGGCCATTATACAGTGGGGCCTTCACTTACGAGTTTAATTTGTTCCGTGACAGAGCTCGTAACTCAAATTACTCGTATGTCAAATCAATTGTGAACGAGTGAGACATGTGATGCTGGGCTGATGTTGTGGCGTTCACTGTGACGTTCGCTGCGCCAACTAGCGGTGGGGTATCTGAAGCTGGCTCGTAACCCGAATTTTAGCTCACAACTCAAAGCAAAAAATCGGCTGAGAGACGGCTCGTATCTCGAAAAACTCGTTAGTCGGGACACCCGTAAGTCAAGGCCCCACTGTACCTGGATTTTCTGTCACATGTATCTGAATGCTGGTATAATACATATGCCTAGTAAAAGCTTCAAGATGTGAATATGATTGTTTTTTAATTACATTTATTTGGGTAATATTGGCTAGTGATAACATTACATAAGTTTCATGAGTACATTTTTAAAATATATCAGTATACTCTACTGTGTGCTCACCATCCAGTCTCATCTCCTGTCAGTATATATTTGACTCCCTCTACCCTCTTCATCCTCCCCCAACCCCCCTTACCCACTGATAACCAGCTTTTTGTTGTTAATATAATTATTATTTTTGACTGGTTAAATTACAGCTGGTTTTTATTTTGCTCTTTACAGTTAGTTAAAATTTAAATAATAATATATAATCAGGAAAAAATTAAACCTCAAGTATCAGACATATGGCATGGTGTAACTTTTTTAAAAAACATATACATTTATTCATCATGACACAATCCTTGGCTGGGAGTCAGTAGACTAATGGGTGGCCCCGTTCTCTGACAGTTGGTTATAACTGTGGCTGTGGCTAAGGTTGAATTCACTTTCCTCCTGTGTAAAAGGAAGTCACGGGTTCATAAATTTGAATATGTGCTCCAGACCGCTTTGGCAATCTGGTGAGGCCAGCGGGCCCCTTCTTAGAACAATGTTTTTAATTACACAAAATACATAAGATTACAAAGAAAGCCAATTATACTGAAATGGTTTATTACAATATTAACATACTAATTTTTTGTGTGAACTAATAATACCTATGCTTTCTTATTAACATGCTCAATAAAAAGATCTTATTCCTAGGATGAATAACCACCATAATTCTGAGGTAGTGATGAGCATAAATGACACGTCAGATATCATAATATCCAACTGTGATGGATATGAAAATATCTGTGATTTCTATTGGTGCAAAAGTCTAATACGACTGGGCTGCTGCCTACATTCATAATTGAAGGAAAAGTTAAATTTCAATTAGAGGTCAGTGGAAATCCATGCAGTTCGTGGACCCCTGGATTCTCTGAGGATCCTTTGGAGGACCTGTGTACTGCAGGGTGAGTCCTTTCTATTTAGATGCTCTTAAAGACCTCTTCCAACTTTCAGTTTATGAGCCATTAGAAATTAGGATCTTTCACCTAAATTTCAATATTATCTATTCAGTGAATGTTAACAGATTGGTTTTTTTATAGCTATTTCAGAGAGAAAACAATCCAGGTGATTCGTCCACATGTTTCTTTGGTGAGGATTATTCTTTATGTTTAATAGAGGTAGAAAGCATATAAAAAATGAATTTAATTTTTAATATTAAAGAGAAAAAAACGAAAAGATACATTCAGTGAAGCACTAAAAAATACACAACTTTTTGTTGTTGTTGTTAATCCTCACCTGAGGATATTTTTTCCATTACTTTTTACAGGGAGGGAGGGAGGGAAAGAGAAACATGGATGTGAAAGAGACACATTGATTGGTTGCCTCCCACACATGCCCCCACCAGGGCAGGATGGAATCTGCAACCCAGGTACGTGCCCTGACCAGGAATCAAAACTGCAACCCATCTGTGCCTGGCCTGACACTCTAACCACTGAGTCAAAAATACACAACTTTTTAACATCCAGTAAGGCAAACGATACAGTCCACTTCCCTTCGCATTGTGCTTGGGTGATGGAGCATGGCTGCCCAGCTTTCTCAGACAGATCTGTCAGAGCCCTGACTCCTCAGTAACATCCTCTTACTAACTGGCTTCTGCCTTTCTACAGTCCTTGTTTCATGTTCTGCTCATGATGCGAACCGTTCTTAAACATGTGTATTATTCCAGTACCATCTCGCCTGCTGTGAGAAACTCCCACATCCCCCATGTGCACATAGAAAATGAGAAGGGTGTGGTCATTTGCTTAAAAACAGTTGGCCACACAGTATCTTGCCTTTATCGTTGTTCCAAACAACAGACAATCCATGCGTCTCACAATCTTCAACCAGTTCTTGCTACCAATGAGTGAAAACCCTTCCTGAAAAAAAACAATTAACAAAATTAGCAATAAAAGGGAAAAGGGATGTGAAGAGTAGCTGTAGTGCAGAAAGCTGTGTGGTTATTTATCTATAACTAGAGGCCCAGTGCATGAATTCGTGCACAGGTGGGGTCCCTCGGCCTGGCTGGCGATCGGGGCTGATCAGGGCTGCAGGAGGTTGGCCGGCCAGGGGGAGGGACCGTGGGAAGTTGGCTGCCAGGGGGAGGGACCGCGGGAGGTTGGCTGTGGGAGTGCACTGACCATCAGGGGGCAGCTCCTGCACTGAGCGTCTGACCCCTGGTGGTCAGGGTTGTGTCA
The DNA here is from genome assembly GCF_000147115.1 of Myotis lucifugus. NCBI lineage: Eukaryota > Metazoa > Chordata > Mammalia > Chiroptera > Vespertilionidae > Myotis > Myotis lucifugus. The sequence goes on along the minus strand of NW_005871089.1, from coordinate 4,476,626 downwards.
TAGCGACTGGTCGACCGGTCGTTCCGTCGCTTAGGCTCTTATATATATACTAGAGGCCCGGTGCACAAAAATTTGTGCACTCGGGGGGTGGGGGGAGGGGGGTCCCCCAGCCCGGCCTGTGCCCTCTCGCAGTCTGGGAGCCCTGGGGAGATAACGACCTGCTGGCTTAGGCCTGCTCCCGGGTGGCAGAGGGCAGGCCCAATCCCTAGGTGCAGCCCCTGGTCGGGCTCAGAGCAGGGCTGATTGGGGAGTTGGGGCGCTGCCCCGTCATGCACAGAGCAGGGCGGATTGGGAGGTTGCAATGCCACCCTCAGTCACGCTCAGGGTACGGCTGATTGGGGGTTGGGGCACCGCCCCCTGTCACACTCAAGGCAGGGTCGATGGGGAGGTTCTGGCGCCACCCCCTCTCATGCATAGAGCAGGGTCGATCAGGGGGTTGGGGCACCGCCCCCTGTCACTCACAGAGCAGGGCCCATCAGGGGGTTGGGGCGCTGCCCCCTGTCACTCACAGAGCAGGGCCCATCAGGGGGGTTGGGGCTCCATACCCTGTCACACACAGAGCAGGGCCCATCAGGGGGTTGGGGCACCGCCCCCTGTCACTCACAGAGCAGGGCCAATCAGGGGGTTGAGGAGCTCCCCCCTGTCACTCACAGAGTAGGGCTGATAGGGGAGTTGGGGCACCGCCCCCTGTCACACACAGAGCAGGGTGGATCAGGGGGTTGGGGCGCTGCACCCCTGTCACACACACAGCAGGGCCCATGGGGAGGTTATGGCTCTACCCTGTCACACACAGAGTAAGGCCCGTGGAGGGGGGTTGGGGTGCCACCCTCTATCACCCACAGAGCAGGGCCGATCAGGGGGTTGGGGCGCCACCACTGTCACACTTGGGGCAGGGCCGATGGAGAGGTTATGGCTCTACCCTGTCACACACAGAGCAGGGCCCGTGGGGGGGGGGGGGTTAGGGCGCCACACCCTGTCACACACAGAGCAGGGCTGATCAGGGGGTTGGTGTGCTGCACCCTGTCAAACACAGAGCCGCAGGGCAATCAGGAGATTAGGGAACTCCCCCCTATCAGGCACAGAGCAGGGCTGATCAGGGGGTTGGGGTGCCTTCCCCTGTCATGAACAGAGCAGGGCGGAAAGGGAGGTTGTGGCCCCGCCCCCTGTCACACACAGAGCCACAGGGCGATCAGGGGGTTTGGGCGCTGCCCCCTGTCACGCTGATCCCAGTGCTGGGAGGCATATTACCCTTTTCCTATATAGAATAGAGGCCTGGTGCATGGGTGGGGGCTGGCTGGTTTGCCCTGAAGGGTGTCCTGGATCAGGGTGGGGGTCCCCACTGGGGTGCCTGGCCAGTCTGGATGAGGGGCTGAGGGCTGTTTTCCGGCTGGCGAGTGACTAAAGCTTCCAACCGCTCCTTGTTTTCTTTTTTCTTTTTTTTTTTTTTTTTTATTCTGGGCCAGCTTTAGCTCTGAGGCCTCGCTGCTGAAAACATTGATACAATGTTTCGGTCCGGCTGGATTTCAGTCCGGCTGGTTTCTGGTGTTTTGTTTAGCTTCTTATTTGCAACATAGTACATAGTTGCTTAGAGTTGCAGTTGAGAGGCCGGCAAGTGAGGCGGGGAATGTTGGAGTCCGCAACAAGCAAGCCTCATGCTCGCTTCAGTGCCTGGCTGCCAGCCGCCATCTTGGCTGACAGTTAATTTGCATATACTCACTGATTAGCCAATGAAAAGGGTAGCGGTCATATGCTAATTACCATGTTTCTCTTTTATTAGTGTAGATATATAGATGTGTGCACAGAGATGGTATCCCAACTGCCAGGATGATCTCCTGATACATATGTCCCCGTATCCCAGTGCTCTTTCTGCACAATCAACACGTATAGTCTCACCTTTTAATTTCTTTTCTTGATCTTTCCATATTGAAAACAAACTATTAAAGATAGTAAATGTCTGTGGTCAGACTAGCTGTAAATACTCTTCTGTTCCTCTAGGATTTGCCAAAAGATGAGTTTATGTTCCTAAAAGCCAAGGATTTCCATTATGCTAATTTATTAACTTATCTGACACATCCTAACTACACAGTGAGTTTTCTCTTCATAAGAATCTTATTGTCAGATTCCTATAAACAGAAAGTTGAAGCAATTTGTTTTTAGATTAGACGCTGAGTGTTTAGTTCAATCTGAGAAAAACAAACATAAAAGGCAAAGGGTAGTAGAGGGCACACAGGTCTCAAAAGCTGGACAACAGTTGGATCTTAACGGAAAGATGAACTTTTTCTGTAGCTTATTAATAAAGTAAATAGAATTGACTCTAATGATTATGGCAGCTAATGAACTTCAATTATGTTGTCAGAATATTTCCTCAGTTAAGCAGGCTGTTAAGTTTGAATATGGTTAGCATTTAGTAAAACAAATACACTGACAGGAAACTGATACTCTGACAGTATGTAAAACCTGCACGCACACTGCCTTTCTACCAGGTAATGTCAGTCTACCCAGCCCAGGGACGGCTGCTGTAGAAACTCGGGAAATCTCTCAGTCTTGGAAAACAAAAGAAAATGTTGTCCTTTATCCATTGGAACCCTAACAAAATCTCCATTCCTAAATCTATGATAAAACTTTCATAAAAATTTATAGCCCAGGTAAACAGTGTAGGGTTAATACCTTGACATTTTCATTAGAAAGAAGAGTCAATTGTAAAGTGTTGACTCTAAGAGTTTCATCATCAATAGTTCGTTTTCTTCTTTTTTAAAAATAATTTTATAAAAAATATTTTTATTGATTTTGGAAAGGAAGGGAGAATGAGAGAGAGAGAAACATCAATGATGAGAAAGAATCATTGATTGGCTGCTCCTGCACACCCACTATTGGGAATAGAGCTTGCAACCCGGGCATGTGCCTGTGACCTGAATCAAACCCGGGAGTCTTCGGTATACAGGCCAATGCTCTATCCACTGAGCCAAATCAGCTAGGGTGACTTCTTATTTTTAATACACAATGAAGTTAGGCAAACTATTTGTGATTTCTTCTTAAAACTCTCTTGGAATTAGCAAAGAGAGATTTGGTCATCCTGTATAATAAAAGCCTAATATGCTAAGTGTCCGGTCGTCTGTTCAACCAATCAAAGCGTAATATGCTAGTGATATGCTAAGGCCGTTCAACCACTTGCTATGATGTGCACTGACCACCAGGGGCAGACAGTTGACTGGTTGACCAGTTGCTATGACGTGCACTGACCACCAGGGGGTAGATGCTCCGACCAGTAGGTTAGCTTGCTGCTGGGGTCCAGCCGATCGGGACTGAGTGAGACAGGCTGGACACGCCCTGGAGCCCTCCCGCAGTCCTTCCCCAGCTGGCCAACCTCTCGTGTCCCTCCCCGCCCCGATTGTGCATTGGTGGGGTCGCTCGGCCTGGCCTGTACCCTCTCGCAATCCAGGACCCCTTGGGGGATGTCAGAGAGCCAGTTTTGGCCTGATCCTGCAGGCCAGGCCGAGGGACCTCAATGGTGTGTGAATCGTGCACCAGGCCTCTAGTTATTATATAAAAAAACAGTAGATCTAGTTTAAAACGGCAGTACATAGGGAGTTGGCACTCAAACACCTTGCTGGGGCAGTGGAAATGGTACAGCTCGTATGGAGGGCAATTTGGCAATATCAAATGTACAAATGCATTTATTCTTTAGTACAGCAACCCCAATACTGGGAATTCATTCACAGATCAACCTGTATATGTATGAAGTGATGCATGGACTAGGTCAGTGATGGCGAACCTATTGAGCTCGGCGTGTCAGCATTTTGAAAAACCCTAACTTAACTCTGGTGCTGTGTCACATATAGAAATTTTTCTATATTTGCAACCATAGTAAAACAAAGACTTATGTTTTTGATATTTATTTTATATATTTAAATGCCATTTAACAAAGAAAAACCAACCAAAAAAATGAGTTCGCATGTCACCTCTGATACGCGTGTCATAGGTTCACCATCACTGGACTAGGTTAAGTATTTCTGCATTTTTCATGGTACAAGACTGAAAACAACTTAAGTATGCATCAATAGAGGACTGGTTAAACAAAGAAGGGTACGCTATACAATGGAATACTATAAGACTGTAAAAAAATATGGATGCATTATATCAGTGCTGTCCAGTAAAAATTTGAGTCACATATGTAATTTTAAATTTTCTAGTAGACACATGTTAAACACAAAAAGTGATAAATTTTTAATATTTTATTTAACTTAATGGGTCAAATATTATTTCAACATGTAAACAATGTAAAATACTAATAAAATATTTAATGTAAACTAAGTCTATGAAGTATGATGTGCATTTTAATCTCACACCATATCTTAATTCAGACACTGATTTTCCATGGTTAAATTGAAATGTGTCATAAAAACAATAACGTTGAGTTTAATGGGAATATATTTTATACTGCTTCCATTTTAAAATCAAAATTTAAGAAGAACAAAGTAGGTGGGATCTCAATACCTGATATCAAGCTGTATTACAAAGCCACTGTTCTCAAAACTGCCTGGTACTGGCACAAGAACAGACATATAGATCAATGGAATAGAATAGAGAACCCAGAAATTGACCCGAACCAATATGCTCAATTAATATTTGACAAAGGAGGCAAGACAGTCTCTTCAATAAATGGTGTTGGGAAAATTGGAGAGACACATGCAAGAAAATGAAACTAGACCACCAACTTACACCATACACAAAAATAAACTCAAAATGGATAAAGGACTTAAATGTAAGATGGGAAACCATAAAAATACTAGAGGAATCCAAAGGCAACAAAATCTCAGACATATGCTGAAGCAATTTCTTCACTGATACTGCTCCTAGGGCATTGGAAACTAAAGAGAAAATAAACAAATGGGACTACATCAAAATAAAAAGCTTCTGCACAGCAAAAGAAACCATCAACAAAACAACAAGAAAGCCCACTGCATGGGAGAACATATTTGCCAATGTTATCACCGATAAGGGTTTAATCTCCAAAATTTATAGGGAACTCATACAACTTAACAAAAGGAAGATAAACAATCCAATCAAAAAATGGGCAAAGGACCTAAATAGACACTTTTCAAAAGAGGACATTCAGAAAGCCAAGAGACATATGAAAACATGCTCAAAGTCACTAATCATCCAAGAGATGCAAATCAAAACAACAATGAGGTATCATCTCACACCTGTCAGAATGGCTATCATCAACAAATCAACAAACGACAAGTGCTGGAGAGGATGTGGAGAAAAGGGAACACCCGTGCACTGCTGGTGGGAATGCAGACTGGTGCAGCCACTATGGAAGACAGTATGGAGTTTTCTCAAAAAGTTAAAACTGGAACTCCCATTTGACCCAGTGATCCCACTTCTAGGAATATATCCCAAGAAACCAGAAACACCAATCAGAAAGGATATATGCATCCCTATGTTCATAGCAGCCCCCCTTTGGGCATAGCAAAGATTTGGAAACAGCCTAAGTGCCCATCA
>NW_005871089.1:4449058-4471021 GCF_000147115.1 Myotis lucifugus | reverse complement strand
ATGGATTAGAAAACTGTGGTACATCTACCCCAATGGATTACTATGCTTCCGGTAAAATAGAATGAACTCTTACCATTTGCAACGGCATGGATGGAACTGGAGAGCATTATGCTAAGTGAAATAAGCCAGTCAATGAAAGAAAAATCCCCCATGATCTCACTCATTTATGGATAATAAAGACCATTATAAACTGATGAACAAAAATAGATAGAGAGGCAGAGCAGCATGGAACACTGTCAAACTACAGCGGGAAGGCCGGGGAGGGTTGGGGGGCGGGAGGGGGGGGTAAGAGATCAACCGAAGGACTTGTATGCATGCATATAAGCATAACCGATGGACACAAGACACTGGGGGGTAGGGGAGGCCGGGGGAATGTCAAGGAGTGGGGGAAGGAAACATATGTAATACTCTTTGTAATACTTTGAGCAATAAAAAAAATTAAAATTTAAATTAAATAAAATTTAAAATTCTGTCTTTTCTTTGTTTTTTGTTTATTTTAAAATAATTATTTATTATTGAAAGTATTATATATGTACTCCGTTCCCCCTCACTAATCCCCTCCCCCGCAAATCTGCCCTGAGCCCCAGGCCCTCAATGCCTCACTGTCTGTATCCATGGGCCATGCATATATGCATAAAAGGTCCTTGGTCAATTACCTCCCACACACCCACCCTCACCCGCCTTCCCTCCAAGATTCCACACTCTGTTCCTTGCTTCCATGTCTCTGGATCCACTCCGTTCAACAGTATATTTTGTTAATTACATTCCACATATGAGGGAGATCATGTGATACTTGTCTTTCTCTGACTGACTTATTTCAATTAGCATGATACTCTCCAAGTCCCACCAGGCTATCTCAAAGGGGAAGAGATTCTTCTTTTTATTGCTGCATAGTATTCCATGGCGTAAATGTACTACAGCTTTTTTATTCACTCATCTACTGATGAGCACTTGGGCTGTTCCCAGATCTTAGCTATTGCAAATGTGCTACTATGAACATGGGGATGCATACATTCTTTCTGATTGGCGTTTTGAATTTCTTAGGATATAATCCTAGAAGGGGGATTACTGGGTCAAATGGCAGCTCCATATTTAATTTTTTGAGGAATCTCCATACTGTTTTCCATAATGGCTGCATGAGTCTGCATTTCCACCAGCAAAGCACTAGGGTTCCCTTTTCTCCACATCCTCGCCAGCACTTGTCATTTGTTGATTTATTGATGGCAGCCATTCTGATAGGTGTAAGATGATACCTCATTGTTGTTTTAATTTGCATCTCTCTGATGATCTGTGACTTTGAGCATTTTTCATATGTCTCTTGGCCATCTGTATGTCCACTTTGGAGAAGTACTATTTAGATTCTTTGCCCATTTTTAAATCGGATTGTTTGTCTTCCTTTTGTTAATTTGTATTAATTCCTTATATATTTTGGATAATAATCCTTTATCAGATGTATCATTGCCAAATATGTTCTCGTATACAGTGGGCTCCCTTTTCATTTTGTTGTTTTGCTGTGCAGAAGCCTTTTACTTTGATGTAGTCCCATTTATTTATTTCCTCCTTAGTTTCCTTTGCCCAAGGAGATATAGCCATAAACATTGCTACAAGAGATGTCTGAGATTTTGCTGCCTATGGTTTCTTCTAGGATTTTTATGGTTTCACAACTTACAGTATTTTATCCATTTTGAGTTTATTCTTGTGTATGGTGTAAGTTGGTGGTCCAATTTCATTTTTTTGCATGTATTTGCCGAATTTTCCCCATACCATTTGTTGAAGAGGCTCTTTTAACTCCATTGTATGCTCTCCTTTGTCAAATATTAATTGAGGGTAATGGTTTGGGTCAATTTGTGGCGTCTCTGTTCTGTTCCATTGATCTATATGCCGGCTCTTGTGCCAGTACCAGGCTGTTTTGATTATCGTGGCTTTGTAGTGTAACTTAAAATCTGGTATTGTGGTTTCTCGAATTTTGTTCTTCTTTCTCAAGATTGCTGCAGCTATTCGGGGACTTTATTGATTCCATATAAATTTTTGGAGTATTTGTTCTAGACCTGTGAAATATGCTGTTGGTATTTTAATAGGGATTGCATTGAATCTGTAGATTGCTTTGGGTAGGATGGACATTTTAATGATGTTGAGTCTACCAATCCATGAACATGGTATATTCTTCTACTTGTTTACATATTCTTCTATCTCTTTTTTCAACATACTGTACTTTGCCGAGTACAGGGCTTTTGCCTCCTTGGTTAAGTTTATTCCTAAGTTATCTTAATGTTTTTGTTGTAATGGTAAATGAGATTGTTTAGTTTCTCTTTCTGAGAATTCATTATTGGTGCATAAAAAAAGCCTTCAATTTTTGGGTTTTGAGTTTGCATCCTGCTACATTGCCAAATTTATTTATTAAATCTAGTAGTTTTATGGTGGAGTCTTTAGAGCAAGCATGTCAAACTCACAGCCTATGGGTTGCATGTGCACAATGAATATTTTTGCGGCCCAGCAAAAGAAATGTTTTAATAAAAATTTCATAACTTAATTTTTACAATATCCTGTTATACATAATTATTAATAACGAACTACAATGTTCACTAATGACTGATTACTATAATCGTGTTGCCTTCATTTCCCTTATGCGCCTTATGTGCAGGCGCACCAATTCTCTCCACTAATACTAGCAGCGAGTATTTTAGCAGCCGATTGCCATGTCATTAATCTTGTACTGACTTGTTTGGTGTGCGCAACAGGAAATATTACGCTTTCGGAGAACAAGAAAAATAGGTTTATTTGCATTACGCTTATTAATTTGTGCAGTTATTCAGTGTCTGGTAAGTTAATGTTCGAGATAAAATATTAATTTTTATTAAAATGTTCTATTATTTTATGTTAACCATTACTCATTTATTTCAGACCTTTGTATTTAGTGTGTCTCTATCGAAATAAACCTACGTTTCTATGAAAATTGAAGCTTTTGTTTTTTGCGGACCACATAAACTTAAACCTTGTTTATGTGGCCTGTGTTAGCCTTTGAGTTTGACATGCTTGCTTTAGCATTTTATTTTCTTTTTTTTTTTTAAATATATTTTATTGATTTTTTACAGAGAGGAAGGGAGAGGGATAGAGAGTTAGAAACATCGATGAGAGAGAAACATCGACCAGCTGCCTCCTGCACATCTCCCACTGGGGATGTGCCCGCAACCAATGTACATGCCTCTGACCGGAATCGAACCCGGGACCCTTCAGTCCGCAGGCCGACGCTCTATCCACTGAGCCAAACCGGTCTCGGCTAGCATTTTCTATGTACAATATCATGCTATCTGTGAATAATGAGAGTTTTACTTCCTCCTTTCCAATTTGGATGCCTTTTATTTCTTCTTCTTGTCTTTTTTTTAAAATATATATTTTATTGATTTTTTACAGAGGGGAAGGGAGAGGGATAGAGAGTTAGAAACATCGATGAGAGAGAAACATCGACCAGCTGCCTCCTGCACACTCCCTACTGGGGATGTGTCCGCAACCAAGGTACATGCCTTTGACTGGAATCAAACCCGGGACCCTTCAGTCTGCAGGCCGACGCTCTATCCACTGAGCCAAACCGGTCAGGACTCTTCTTCTTGTCTTATTGCTTCTTCTAGCACTTTGTTGAATAACAGTGGTGAAAGAGGGCATCCCTGTCTTGTTCCTGTTCTTAGGAGAAATGGTTTTAGTTTTTGCCCATTGAGTATGATGTTCGCTGTAGTTTTGTCATATGTGGCCTTTATCATGTTGAGATATTCTCCCTCTATTCTCAACTTGCTGATAGGTTTTATCATAAATGGGTGTTGGATTTTGTTGAATGCTTTTTCTGTGTCTATTGATATGATCATGTGATTTTTGTCTTTCAATTTATTTATGTGATGTATTACATTTAATGTTTTGCAAATATTATACCACCCATGTATCTCTAGAATAAATCCCACATGGTCATGGTGTATGATCTTAATATATTGCTGGATCTGATTTGCTAATATTTTGTTGAGGATTTGATCATCTATGTTCATCAGGGATATTGGCCTATAATTCTCTTTCTTTGTAGTGTTTTGTCAGGTTTTGGAATTAGGATAATGCTGGCCTCAAAAAAAGAGCTTGGAAGGGTTCCTTCCTCTTGGATTTTTTTTGGAACAGTTTGAGGAGTATAGGTATTAGTTCTTGGAATTTTTGGTAAAACTCCTCTGTGAAGCTGTCCAGACCAGGGCTTTTATTTGCTGGGAGATTTTGATTACTGTTTCTATTTAATCCAGTTGTTATTGGCCTATTCGGGTTTTCTGATTCTTCCTGATTCAGTCTTGGGAGATTGTATTTTTCTAGGAATTTGTCCATTTCGTCTACATTGTCCAGCTTGTTGGAATACAGTTATTCATAGTATTTTCTTACAATACTTTGTATTTCTGTGGTGTCAATGGTTACTTCTCTGCTTTCATTACTTATTTGGGTCCTCTCTCTTTGTTTCTTGATGAGTCTGGCTAATGGTTCATCAATTTTGTTTATCCTTTCAAAGAACCAGCTCTTTGTTTCATTGATTTTTTATACTGTTTTTTTTTAAAGTCTTTATGTCATTTATTTCTACTGTAATCTTTATTATTTTTTTCCTTCTACTTACTCTGAATGTTTCTTATTGTTCTCTCTCTAGTTCTTTAAGTTGTAGGGTTAAATAGTTTATTGCTTATTTTTCTCATTTTTTGAGGTAGGCCTGTAGTGCTATCAACGTCCCTCTCAGGACTGCTTTTGCTGTGTTCCAGAGGTTTGGGGGTTTTGGTGTGTTCATTTTCATTTGTTTTCAGGAAGTTTTTGATTTCTTCCTTGATCTTGTTGGTAAGCCATTCTTTAATATACTATTTAGCTTCCATGTGTTTGAATGTTTCGGGGTGTTTTTACTGTAGTTGATTTCTAATTTCATTCCACTGTGAGCTGAGAAGATGATTGATATGATTTCAATCTTCTTGAATATCTAGAGAGTTGTTTTGTGTCCTAGTATGTGGTCTATCTTTGTGAATGATCCATGTGCATTTGAGAACATGTGTATTCTGCAGCTTTGCAGTAAAATGTTCTATAAGTGTCAATTAAATACATCTGATCCAGTGTGTCTTTTAGAGTCACTGTTTCCTTGTTAATTTTTTGTCTGGAAGATCTATTCAGTGAAGTCAGCGGGGTATTAAAGTCCCCTACTATGACTGTATTGTTGTCAGTCTCTCCCTTAAAGTCCCCTATTTATATATATATTTATAAAATCCTCTATTTATATATTTAGGTGCTCCTATATTGGGTGCATATATGTTTACCAGGGTTATATCCTCTTGTTGGATTGATCCCTTTAGTATGTAGTGACCTTTGTTGTCTCTCGTGATGGCCTTCATTTCGAAGTCTACTTTGTCGGATATGAGTATTGTTACTCCAGCTTTTTATTCTTTTCCATTTGCATGGAAAAAATTTTCCATCTCTTTACTATCATCCTTTGTGTATCTTTTGTTCTGAGGTGAGTCTCTTTTAGAAAGCATATAGTTGGGTCATGTTTTTGTATCCATTCAGCTACACTATACCTTTTGATTGCAGCATTTAATCCATTTACATTTAAGGTTATTTTTGATAGGTACTTATTTATTGCCATTTTAATTCTGTATGCCTAGCTTTCTCTATTTCTTCTTCACATTACAGTAGTCCCATTAGCATTTCTTGTAATGCTGGCTTGGTGGTGATGTACTCCTTTAGCCTTTTTTTTTTTTTTTTTTGTCTGTCCAGGAAGCTCTTTATTTGACCATCTATTTTGAATGATAGCTTTGCTGGATATAGTAATCTTGGTTTCAGATCCTTACTTTCCATTACCTTGAGTACTTCATGCCATTCCCTTCTGGCCTGTAGACTTTCTGATGAGAAATCAGGTGTCAGCCTATGGGAGCTTCTTTGTAGGTAAGTTTTCTTTTTCTCTTGCTGCTTTTAATATTCTCTTTGTCTTTAATTTTGCATTTTAGTTATGATGTGTTGGGGCATGGGCCTGTTTGGGTTCTTCTTGCTTGGGCTTCTCTGTTCCTCCTGAACTTGTGTGACTTTTTCCTTTACCAGGTTAGGGAAGTTTTCTTCCATTATTTCTTCAAATACATTCTCTATCCCCCTTTCTGCCTCTTCTGGCACACCTGCTATTTGAATATTGTTACATTTCACACTGTCCCATAGCTATCTTAAGCTGTCCTCCTGTTTTTATTTATTTTATTTTATTTTTTTTAAAAATCTTTATTGTTCAGATTACATTTGTTCCTCTTTTTTTCCCCCCCATAACTCCCCTCCTCCCAGTTCCCGCCCCACCCTCCGCCCTCACTCCCCACCCACTGTCCTCATCCATAGGTGCACGATTTTTGTCCAGTCTCTTCCCGCATGTCCCATTCCCCTTTCCCCCCCAAGAATAGTCTGTCCATTCCCTTTCTATGTCCCTGATTCATTATAATCACCAGTTCATTCTGTACATCAGATTATTTATTCACTTGATTCTTAGATTCACTTGTTGATAGATGCATGTTTGTTGTTCACTATTTGTATCTTTACCTTTTTCTTCTTCCTCTTCTTAAAGGATACCTTTCAGCATTTCGTATAATACTGGTTTAGTGGTGATGAACTCCTTTAGCTTTTCCTTATCTGTGAAGCTCTTTATCTGACCTTCAATTCTGAATGATAGCTTTGCTGGATAAAGTAATCTTGGTTGTAGGTTCTTGGTATTCATCACTTTGAATATTTCTTGCCACTCCCTTCTGGCCTGCAAAGTTTCTGTTGAGAAATCAGCTGACAGTTGTATGGGTATTCCCTTGTAGATAACTGAGTTTCTTTCTCTTGCTGCTTTTAAGATTCTCTCTTTGTCTTTTGCTCTTGGCATTTTAATGATGATGTGTCTTGGTGTGGTCCTCTTTGGATTCCTTTTGTTTGGGGTTCTCTGCGCTTCCTGGACCTGTAAGTCTATTTCTTTCACCAGGTGGGGGAAGTTTTCTGTCATTATTTCTTCAAATAGGTTTTCAATATCTTGCTCTCTCTCATCTTCTGGTACCCCTATAATTCTGATGTTGGTACGTTTGAAGCTGTCCCAGAGGCTCCTTACACTAGCTTCGTATTTTTGGGTTCTTTTTTCATTTTGCTTTTCTGGTTGGGTGTTTCTTGCTTCTTCGCATTTCAAATCTTTGACTTGATTCTTGCGCTCCTCTGGTCTGCTGTTGGGAGTCTGTATAATATTCTTTATTTCAGTCAGTGTATGCTTACTTTCTAGATGGTCCTTTATCACACCATCGAGGGTCTCATTAGATTTCCTGTACATCTCATCAAGTTTATCGACAGACTCTAGAAGCCTCTTGAGAGACCTCAAAAGTGTGGTTCTGAACTCAATATCCTCCCTTGATAGTTTTGTCCTGTTTCTTTGTCTCCGCATTTTTTACGCTTTCTTGGTACACCCCCTAGTAGTCTTTGTGCGCAGTCTTGTTGTAGTTAAGCCCTGATTGTTGTAGTTAATACTAGAGGGATTTGACCACCAGGCTGACCGGCTGTGAGAATCAGCTGTGTGGAAAACTTCTGTCCTCTGGGGAGGTGCTAATCTAGCCTTTGCCTGAGGTGATCCAGCAAATGGCTCTGCGCAGGGCTTGGGCGGGGCGGGATCAACAGGGCGGGTGGAGGGAGCAGTTATGGCTGCTCTCAGCCCCGGTCCTAGAGGCTCTGCTTCTCAGAACCCCGGCCGCCACTGCAAACCTCAGAGAGAAGGCTGCCCTCAGATTCCAACTGATGCCGGACAATCCCGCTTCTCCCATCTGGTCTGAGTCCCTAGAGACTCGCCCGGATCTGGAGCCCAGAGTCTGAGACTCCCTCCTGATTGAAAACGACAACCGCGCCCTCAGCCACCAGCCCGCTTTGTGCGCGCACCTCGGTACCTTTATATTTTCCACACTGCGCCTCTTCTGAGCTTCGGTATGCTGTTCTCTTTCCTTCTAGTTGAAGAGTCTCTCCTCAGCCAGCTTTCCTGTGGTTCTGGGTGATGTCTGTTCCGTCTTTTAGTTGTATTTTTGAAGTGGTTGTTTGCGGCAGCACTCTCTGGTGTTTACCTATGCCGCCATCTTGGTTCTGTCCTCCTGTTTTTAAATTGTTTTTTTTTTTCTTTTTGGTTCTCTGATTGAGTGATTATTTTCAACCGTGTCTTCTACTTCACTGATTCAATCCTCAGCTTCCCCTAATCTGCTATGTATTCCTTCCAATGTGTTCTTTTATATATATTGATTGATTGATTTCAGAGAGGAAGGGAGAGGAGAGAGAGATAGAAACATCAATGATGAGAGAGAATCATTGATTGGCTGCCTCCTGCACTGGGAATTGAGCTAGTAACCCAGGTATATGCCCTTGACTGGAATCAAACCTGGGACCCTTCAGTTCACAGGCTGATGCTCTATCCACTGAGCCAAACCAGCTAGGGCCAATGTGTTCTTTATTTGTGTTATGTCATTCTTTATTTCTGTTTTCATAGTTACTATATCTTTTCTCATGGTATTGAGCATCTTTACCATCATTATTCTGAACTCTATATGAGATAAATTTCTTATCTCCATTTCATTTATCTCTTCTTCTGGAGAATTTTCTCGTTCCTTCACTTGGGTTTTCTTCTTTCTGTTTGGCTTTGTGACTTTGTATTAGGTAGAGTTAGCCTCTCAATCTCTAATGCAGGCCAGTGTCAGATGCTGTTTCTGACTAATTAGATCAGGCAATGACTCACAGACTCCAGAGACCATCTCTGCCTACAGACTGATAGGATTCCATCTTGGATTGCCCCCAGGCAATCATCCACAGGTGTGGCAAGAGTTTTTCTCAACAGGGTGGACAATTGCTTCTGTCTGGAGGCTTATTGTTATTCTCAGTCTCTTAATGGGCCTTAGCCACCCCACACTGTGGGGCAAGGTGTTTTCCAATAGGGGGGATCTACTCTCTTCCCCACAAACAAGGCCGCCTGTATAACAAATACCTGTGTGAGGAAGATGACCTCCGCAGTGTGAAGGAACGACACAGCACAGCAAACTTCTGAGCTCTAACCCCAGAGCCCCCATCCTGGTTTCTGCTCACACAGCTCCAGTCCATTCTGCCCTCCCTCTGCTGGAGCACAAGGTGGGTAGCTACACAGGGAATTTTGTGCATTGGCCCTTTAAGAGCATGCCTGCATTTCCAGCCATCTCTCCCTGGCAAACAGCAACCCTGCTGCTTTTCACAGCCAGATGTTACGTGGGTACCCTTCTCAGTTCTGGTGCTCTCTACTGGGGTGCTCAGCATGGGGATTAGACCCCAGAGTTCTCAGTGGCAACCCCCAACAGCTGAGATATCTCTTCAGAATTTCAGTTTCTCTCTGTGGGCACCCAACCATCCCTTTTGTGCCTCCGCTCCTCCTACCAGTCTCTATACGGTCTCTCTTTTGTCTTTTCTTTGTGTTTTAAGTGCTCAGTAGCTACATATGGCCCATAGCTACCTTCTTAGGCAGTGTAATTCTAGATATATTGATCTCTGAGGTATACTGTTCAGCAAAAAAGCATGCTACAGAACAATGTCCATAATACACTACATTTTGTATAACAAAGGGAGGGAACATATAATATATATAGTCGTTAATAGCGGACTGCATATCCAATGGTGGTCCCATAAGTTATAATGGAGCTGGAAAATTCTTATCACCTAATGCCGCCATAGCCATTGAATATTGTAGCGCAATACATTACTCACGAATTTGTGGTGATGTAGTGTAAACAAACCTACTGTACTGCTGGTCACATAAAAGTACAACACACACAATTGCAGTAGTAGGTTGTGTAAGTGCACTCTGATGTTCACATACAATGAAACTGCCCAATGATGCCTTTCTCAGAACATATCCTGTTAGCTAAGCAGCACGTGATTGTATTCTCATTATTTTCTTGCATTTACATTAAAAAATAGATCAGTACACAAGAGACTAATAAAAATAGTCATCTGTAGGGAGTGGGTGTTAACAGTACAGATGGGGACAGGGGTGGGAGTAAGAGGTTTTACTATATGCCTTTTTACATTGCTTTGATTTTTTGAACCATGTGCATGTGTACAGGGATATTTGTACGAACAAGGATACCCAATCCAATATGACACAAACTCAGAGAAGAGGTTGAAGCAAGACCTAAAGAAATGCTAAGACTATGGGAACTCTGTACTATCTTTAAAACTTTTCTGTAAATCTAAAACTATTCTAAAATAAACATTTATTAAAAAGTAAAAGAAATGACAGCTCTTGGCCCTGGCCTGATCTTACCTCTCCCCATGTCTAGTCCATTTGGGTCCTTTGGCACTTCTTCACTCAGCGATAAAACAGATCTCTCCATGTAAACTTGCCCGATTGGAATGTGACAGTGTTTCTCCACACACGTTACCACTTCTGCATGTTGTTGCCTCAGTGAGTGGCATCACACACCAGCCAGTCACCCAAGTGATCAACCTGGTATCATGCTTGCTTCTTTTTTCCTCACTCCTCCCCCAATACCAATCAATCCCCAAGGACTTCTATCCTCAAACAGATTTTTCACCTGACCCTTCTCCCCATTTACAGTCATGGCCACATCAGGGTGCCACCACTTCTCCCCACAATTACTACAATATCTTCCTAACAGGTCCCCAATCCTCCAGGCCCAATTTCTCAATCTACTGCCAGAGGATCTTTGTGAAATAAAAATCTGACATAGTCACTCCCTTTCAATGTAGTCATCCCTTCTCCACACCCATCCCACCCCCACCCTGCCACCAGAAACACCCACAGGATGAAGCCCACATCCCTCTCTATCATTTGGCTTCTGCCTTTCATGAGTGATTTCCTTCAGCTCTCATACAAACAAAGAGACTAGACTAGAGCCATACTGAACTCCCTGTAGTTCTGCAAACATGTCATGCTCCTCTCACATTGATTTCATTGTACAGCAGTGATTCCCAAAGTGGGCGCTATCGCCCCCTGGTGGGCGCTGCAGCGATCCAGGGGGGCGGTGATGGCCACAGGTGCATTTGTTTTAACTTTTTTTGTATTACCTTTCTATTCTGAGTTCAATAAATAGTTTCATAATTTCAAACTTCAATGTTTCTAATTTACACCTTTCTTTACTATATTTTACGAAAAAGGTAGAAACATTAATACATATATCTTTCTGTTTAATTGCTATTAAAATTTAAAAAAAATTAATTTCCAGGGGACGCTGAGTAATATTTTTTCTGGAAAGGGGGCGGTAGGCCAAATAAGTTTGGGAACCGCTGTTGTACAGCTTGTTCCTGAAATGCCCTTCCTTTTTCACTCATCTTTCGGAACTCAGCTTTATCTCAACCATTCTTCACAAGGCAAAGTCGGCCGACCCCTCATAAGTCTATGTTCTCACGAGACCTGTTGTACTTATCATGCTCTATTATAACTAGTTACATGTTTTCCTCCCCGATTATAATGAGGAGGAATCCCTAGGCAGGTTCTAGAACATGTCTTATCACCCCTCGAATCCCCAGCAACTATCACAATGTTTAGCAAATGCTACCGGCTCAGCCCCAGTAGCCACTTAGATCAAGACTGTACAGTGGCCATGTAGGAACAGCTGTGGCCTTCCTTCCTGACAGTACCTCGTATTTGAGCCATTTTATGGTTCTTCTTCATCAGTTTGTCCAAGCCATTTTGCCTTAGACTTCATACATCTCTTCTCTCTGCCTCAACCCCCTGGTTTTTTGCTTAGTTAGCCTCTAATCATTGTTCATTTCACCCCTAATCTCAATTAGGTCACCCTGTACACTTTCTCATAGAACTTGACTTTTTTCTTTTATAGTCTCTCTCTCTCTCTCTCTCTCTCTCTCTCTCTCTCTCTCTCTCTCCCCTCCCCCTCTTTCACTTTCCCCTGCTCCCTCCCTCTGTCCATAGTGGTTATTTACTTCACATCTGTTTTTTCGATAGACTATAAGCCCCATGCAGGCAGAGGCTATGTCTGTTTTTCTCACTACTATGTGTGTGTGGTATTTGATACTAGAAGATGATTCATGTTTTGTTGAGTAAATGAACTAAAGAATAAAACTCTGTTAAAATTAACAGTATTTCATGCCAGCATCATTTCTTGGGGGCAATGTGGTTCACCAATTTATTGCCTATCGAATGATGTAGAACATCTTACTTTTATTTGATATATACTCATTGTGTTTAGGATTCAGAAAGCATTTTTTCATTCTAATGTTTTGGGATTTAGTAAAGAAGTCTGTGTACCTAACCACTTCTCATTCATATATTCCTGGATTTTAATAACTGCTTTTCCTATCTTTAAAAATCCATTTCGTTGAATCTTCTTTAAGGCTTATCCATCTGGTGAATTCAGTTTATCTCACCTACTGGCTCTTTACTGCAGCCTTTCCTGAATTAGTTAAGTCACCTGCTATGTGCTCCCAACAAAATGCTGTGCCTGCCACTACTTAAATCCTCACTGACCATCATGAGTTCCTGCCGTGGCTGCCCACTGTGCCAGGGGGTGAAAACAAGCACAAAATCTGCCCAAGGGAAGAATGCATCAGAATGCCCAGGAACTTGTCCCCTTGGTGCTTAGGATAGTGGCTCCCCATCCAGTCAAAAATCACTGCTATAAGAAGCCACCGTTAACTGATGAGAATCTGTCATATTCTTTGGAAGTGCTGGGGTGGAAAAATGGTTGGGAAGGAAAAGAGGGCATACCAATTCCCATTTCTAGGGAATACCAAATGATCATCAGACAAAAGACTAGAAGCCAATACCAAGAAATCATGTCCAGGACATGTGGAAGCTAAGAGGGGTGAGACTTTCAAGTAGAGAATGGTCAGTAGTGTCAGGGGACTCAGGGGATGGAGTAAAACTGAGGGCTGAAAAGTCTGCATTGAATTCAGCAGCCAGGAGATGTATATACTACAATGTCTCTGTGTGTGTGTGTCTGTCACTCCACCCCTCTTTTCAGGTCCTTCTTTATTGCAAACTCCACAAGAGCAAGAACTGTGTTTTCATTTTTGTACCTTTCACGTCTGTTGAATAACAAAAGAATGTCAATGTCTGACACCCCTACTCCTGTTTTCTCCAATCACACACTGACCTGTCTTCTTATGCTGTCCACCTCTGGCACAATGGCCAGAATGCCACATGATTCCAAGTTGAGATGCCACACCACATGCTTAAATAAAGAGACCCTCAAGCTTCTGGTTTTTAAATTTTTGAATTATAAAGTTCAATTCTACATTTTAGTTACCCATGTTCTCCTTGGCTCTTGTTTTCATAAATAATTAATAAAGATAAACAAAGGAAGCCATTAAAAGAAGGGAGAGTCCTGGCTGGTGTGGTTCAGTTGGTTGAGTGTTGTCCTGTGCACCGAGAGGTCGCTGGTTCAATTCTGGGCAGGGCACATACACCGGTTGTGGGTTCAATCTCTGGTGCATGAGGCAACTGATCAATGTTTCCCTCTCACATCGATGTTTCTCTTTCTCTCATCCTCTCTCTCTAAAAAATAAGTAAAATACATATATATTTTTTAAAGGGAGAAAAATAATGGATGCAGAGATTAGATGTAGACAACCTGACATCCAAGGATGGTGGTAAAACTACCTGTGCCCTCACCCTCATCCAGCCCAATTTTTCTTGCTGTAGATTCTGTCATTGAGCTAGTTTCTTTAATGCTTCAGACACCTCTCAGCTCTGACTTCACTCACCAGTCTGAGCAAACCAGGAGGGCATCATGTGGATCACTGGCACTTAGCTAGGTAATTAATTAGCTTTAAAACCATGCCAGATACGATCCAAAGTGCTCTGAAAAAAATATAGCAATTTACTTTTATGGATATGATCAAGTGCTCATACCTGCTACAAACACCCTGATTCAGAGGACACAGCATAAGAGAATATGGTTACAAAAATAACTTGATGACTAATCACTTGACAATCCACATGGTCTCCAAGCTCAGATACCAAAAGGCTTCTTGATGAATGTGAGGTGTTTAGGTGCCAGGTGATTTATTTCAAAATTGGATCCTGGCTTAAGCTTCAGGATTCTGCTTCTGACTCACTTTCCCTGGAGCTCAGGGTTTGTGAGGTTCAAATTACACTGAAAACAGGAAAAAAAAATCCCCAATAAATGATCTGCTACAGAATATGAAGATAAGGTGCAGAGAAGAAAGAGAGCAAAAGAATTGGGGTATTTTAAAAGTAAATTTTCAATAATCACAACCAATTGTTATTTATTAAGCTAATAAAAGGGAGCAATAATGTAGACAATAAAAAATTAGTTTGTAGCTGATTTTGATCTTAGATTTGAATATGGATACTTCTACTACATTCAGAAATACACAATATTGTGCTTGAAGACAAAATAATTCTCTTACTCAGAAGGACTTACTCCATACTTAGCATGAATATAAATACGTAACAACCTACTTCAGATTGAGATGACTCAAACTAACATGTCCATTCAATAATTTACTTTATTTTGGAGTTATAATTTTCCTGACTTATAAGAGATATATAAGCAGTTTCATTTCAAAGTGAAGCACAGGCTGTTTGGAAGGATTAACATAAAAAATTTAATGAATAATATTAACACATAAGGACTACATGATATGCTATGAAGTTACAATTTGTTCCAAAAAATATTTATTATGTACCAGGGTCCATGCCAGGTCCTACAACTGACACCAGCAGATCCACGTATAACGAAGTTCAGAAACAGACCCTCACATACATGGACAATTAGTTTCAAATAAAAGTGCCACACTAATTCAATAAAGAAAGTATAGTCTTTCAACAAATGATGTTAGAAAAACTGAATTATCCATTATGGAGAAAAAATAAACCTTGACCCCACAGCATACACAAAAATTAACTAAAAATAAACCATAGGCCTAAATGTACTAGCTAAAATTATTATAGGATGCAAAAAATACAAACCATAAAAGCAACATTTCATAAAATGGACTTTTGAATATTCTTAGCTCTCCTAAATGCAATGTTAAGAAGCCAAAAAAGTAAGCTGAAGATTGGGAGAAAATATTCACAATACACATATCTGACAAAGGACTTGAATCCTCTTACAGACAACTCAATAGGCAAAAGATCTGAACAGATACTTCACAAAGGAAGATACACTAATAGCCAATAAACACATTAAAGATATTAAACATTGTTCATTATCAGAGAAACATAACTTAAAATCACAATGATATACCATTAGAATGGCTAAAATTAAAGACTGACAGTAACAAGTGTTGCCAATGATATGGGGCAACTGGAATACTCACACATTGTTGTGCACAATTGTACACTTTCAAAAAAACAGTTTGGCAGTTTCTTATTACCCAGCAATTTCACTCTTAGGAATTTACCCAGGGGAAATGAAAATATATGTCCTCATAAAAACCTGTACACTAATGTTCACAACAGCTTTAATTATAATAGCCTCAAACTAGAAACAACTCAAATGTCCATGAACATGTAATTGGATATGTGGAATATTCATAACTGGAATACAATGCAGCAACAAGAAAGAATGAGCTACAGATGCAAGCAACACTGGTAAATCTAAAAAATATATTGAGTGAAAGAAGCCAGACACATAGTAGTTCATACTATATGATTCTGATCATATAAAACTGTAGAATATAAAAATTTAATCTAGACCAGCCATGGGCAAACTACGGCCCGCGGGCCGGATCCGGCCCGTTTGAAATGAATAAAACTAAAAAAAAAAAAAAAGACCGTACCCTTTTATGTAATGATGTTTACTTTGAATTTATATTAGTTCACACAAACACTCCTTCCATGCTTTTGTTCCGGCCCTCCGGTCCAGTTTAAGAACCCATTGTGGCCCTCGAGTCAAAAAGTTTGCCCACCCCTGATCTAGACTAATAAAACACAGATAGATCAGTAGTTGTCTCGGACTAGGTGTGGGGATATTTACAGAGAAGGCACATCCTTTTGAGAGTAATAAAAATGTTCCACCCATATGCCTTTTATTGTACATGTAAAGGGGGAGGGACAGCTGTGCTGCCAACATTTCCCAGAATCCTAGACTGACTTTTAAAAAAATTAAGATATAGGTGACATACACTATTATATTCATTTCAGGTGCATAACACAGCCTTCATATACCTTACATGTAATCACCATAATAAGTCTACTAACTATCTGTCACCAAACAAAGTTATTGTGATATTATTGACTAGATCCCCTGTGGTGTACTTTACATCCATATGACTTACTTTTTACTGAAAGTTTGTACCATGTATTCCCCTTTACCTTTTCAACCTTTTCAACCTTGGAGTAGGCAAAGACTTCTTACATAGGCACAAAAAATACAAACCATAAACCCTCTGGCAACCATCAGTTTGTTCGCAGTGTTTTGAAGGACAAGTCTAAGTTATTGGATAAAGAAGGAGGTGTGAAGGCAGAGAGGCAAGAAATAACACATGACTCAGAAAGTGTCAATTACTCCATATACGGATGAAGGAATGTGTGCACATATGACAATGCAAGAAGAGGCTGGAGAGATTGGTAGATTTGCTGAATAGGGCCTTTTATGAGCAGGTAAAATTTCTGTATCTATTAAAATGACTCCATAGTTCCTTTTTAATATTGGTGAGGTAAAATACATTGATTTATTTTTAAGCTAACCTCACACACTTGAAATAAACCCACTTAGTTGTAACAAATTATCTTTTCTACACATCCAATTTGCTCACATTATATTAAAGATTTTTACATCCATAAAAAAGATCAATAAGAGAGACTGGTCTGTAATCTTTCTTTCTTGTAAATTAGTCTTATAATTTTTTATAAAGAGAGTTAGGAACTATTCCCTTCTTTTTTTCTGTTGTCTGCAAGAATTTGTGCAAGATTGGTATTGTTTCTTACTTAAACGTCTGAAAGAATTCACCAAATGACTACTAGATCTAGTAAATGAATTTGGCAAAGTAGCAGGATACAAAATTAATATTCAGAAATTGGTGGAAGTTTTATGCACCACTAATGAACTATCAGAAAGAGAAACTAATAAAACAATTCCATTTACTAGTGCAACAAAAATAATAAAATACCTAGAAATAAATTTAACCAAGGATGTAAAAGACCTGCACTCAGAAAATTATAGGACATTAAAGAAAGAAATCAAGAAAGATGCAAACAAGTGGAAGCATATACCATGTTCATGGATTGGGAGAATTAACACCATTAATTTGTCCAAATATAGATTCAATGCAATTCTTAGTAAAATACCAAGACATATTTCACATATCTAGAACAAATATTCCAAAAGTTTATATAGAACTAAACAAGACCCAAATAGCCACAGCAATCTTGAGAAAGAAGAACAAAGTTGGATATAGCACAATACCTGATATCAAACTATACTACAAGGCCACTGCAGCCATGACTGGTTTTGCTCAGTGGATAGAGTGTCGGCCTACGGACTGAAGGGTCCCAGGTTCGATTCCGGCCAAGGGCATGTACCTTGGTTGCGGGCACATCCCCATTGGGGGGTGTGCAGGAGGCAGCTGATCAATGTTTCTCTCTCATTGATGTTTCTAACTCTCTATCCCTCTCCCTTCCTTTCTGTAAAAAATCAATAAAAAATATATATTTTTAAAAAAGGCCATTGCAACCAAAACACTCTGGTACTGGCATAAGAACACGCATATAGATCAATAGAACAGAACAGAAAACCCAGAAATAAGCCATGTTTTTATAGTCAATTAATATTGGACAAAGGAGGAAAGAACATACAATGGGGTAAAGACAGTCTCTTCAATAAATGGTGTTGGGAAAATTGGACAGGTACATGGAAAAAAATTAAACCAGACCACCAACTTATAACATACACAAGAATAAACTCAAAATGGATAAAAGATTTAAGTGTAAGTTGATAAATCATAAAATTCCTAGAAGAAAACATAGGCAGTAAAATCTCAGACATCTCTCATAACAATTTTTTGCTGATATATCTCCTAGGACAAGAAAAACAAAGGAGAAAAATAAACAAATGGGACTACATCAAAATAAAAAGTTGGTGCACAGCCAAGGAAACCATCACCAAAATGAAAAGGGATCTACTGTATGGGAGAACATATTTGCTGATGATACATCTGATAAGGGGTTAATGTCCAAAATATATAAAGAACTTATACAACTCAACATCAGGAAGACACACAACCCAATAAAAATTGGGCAAAGGACCTGAGTAGGCACTTCTCCAAAGACCACATACAGAAGGCCAATAGACATATGAAAAAATGCTCAGTGTCACTAATCATCAGAGAAATGCAAATTAAAATGAGGTATCACCTCACGCCTTTCAGAATGGCTACCATCAACAAATCAATAAATGACAAATCTTATTGAGGATGTGGAGAATAGGGAACTCTAGTATACTGCTGATGGGAATGCAGACTGGTGCAGCCTTATGGAAAACAGTATGGAGTTTCCTCTAAAAATTAAAAATGGAACTGCCATTTGACCCAGTGATCCCACTTCTGGGAACATATCCTAATAATCCTGAAATACCAATCATAAAGAATATATGCACTCCTATGTTCATAGTAGTATTTACAATAGCCAAGATCTGGAAACAGCCCATATGCCCATCAATAGATGAATGGATAAAAAAGCTGTGGTATATTTATACAATGGAAAACTACATGGCTGTAAAAAAGAAGGAACTCTTATCTTTTGCAACAGCCTGGATGGACCTGGAGATTATTATGCTAAGCAAAATAAGCCAGTCAGAGAAAGACACATGATCTCACTTATATGTGGAATCTAATGAACAAAATAAACTAATGAACAGAACAGAAACAGAGGCATGGATGCAGGGAACATACTGACAGAGATCAGACAGGAGGGGGATTTGGGGGCACTGGATGAAAGAAGGTGAAGGGATTAGCCAAAGGACATATATGCATAGCCCATGGACACAGAAACAATATGGTGATGGCCAGAAAGTGGGGGGTAGGAGGATAGGGAACAGGGCCTGGGAGGAGGTGGGTAAAGGAGAGGAAAATGAAGGACATCTATAATAGTGTCAAAAATAATTTTTTTAAAAAAGGATTCTGAGTAATTGTCTTAGAAGTGCTAACTCCTTGGAAGGTATCCCCTGAGAGTCCAATGTCTTCACTGTTAGCTGGAGAATCTTAAGTACAGCTTAGAACAGCAGTGACAAGGTGGAAAGTTAGTTGAGTGCCATTGTGTAAATAAGTCAACAGCTAAAGACCAACAAAAAAAGATGAAATTTTAAGCTAAAACCAAAGCTAAGCTAAACCCAAATGCTTGGAGTTCACAGCATATATTATTGATTTGGATGTGTTTGTAGATTTTACAAAACATCCATCCAAATATAACTGGCATAAAACAGCAATTTTTGATAGCTTCAATATCTTGTGTTAGCTTTTATAAACATACTAGAGGCCCTGTGCACCAAATTCGTGCATGGGTAGGGTCCCTAGACCTGGCCGGCGATCAGGGCCGATCGGGGCCTTCCAGCTGCCAGTTGGGGCCTCCCTTCCCTGGCTGCCAGCTGGGGCCTCCCTTCATTCCGTGCCACCCCCTGGTGGTCGGTGCATGTTATACTGAGCGATCAAACTCCCGGTCTCCCAGTCGAACTCCCGAGGGGACAGCATATTAGGTATATATATATATATAAATGAGGCAAGTCTATTTCTATTCTTTTACTGTATAAGAGAACACAGCACACTAACTGAAATAGCCTACATCAGTGATGGCGAACCTTTTGGGCTCGACGTGTCAGCATTTTGAAAAACCCTAACTTAACTCTGGTGCTGTGTCACATATAGAAATTTTTTGATATTTGCAACCATAGTAAAACAAAGACTTATATATATTTTTTTCCTAGAGAAAGGGAGGGACCCCATTTATTAACGCTAGTGGACTTGGGGAATAATTTCCAAATCAAGTCAAAGACTTATATTTTTGATATTTATTTTATATATTTAAATGCCATTTAACAAAGAAAAACCAACCAAAAAAATGAGTTCGCGTGTCACCTCTGACACGCATGTCATAGGTTCACCATCACTGGCCTACATCCATTAATATAATTACTTACTGTATCTGTTCTTTATTTCATTCTGGCTTCATGCCTTTATTTTGCTACATTCATTAATGCAAAGTAGGAAAAGCACACGGTGGAATAAAATCTGTTTCCTCAGTTATAAATGTTGGACAAGGTAGAAACTCATTTATTCTTCCTTGACTATCTATTTGCAGTTCAAATATTGCTATTTCTATTCCCTGTTCCCATCACTAGTAACTGCTGAAGTCAGGAAATCTCATTAGAATTTGCCACCTCATCATTCTCAGGCAGGTCGACCTACTTAGCAGCTTAGACTACTATTTTTTTTTCCTGATTGTTGTAAGAGTATAAAAGCTTTATCCACAAAAGAAAAAAATCTTAAATCACAAATTTAGTATTCAATAGATCCTCCAAATACCCAGAGCAAACAGGATGGAGGAACAAATGATGCTGAGCAGTGTATTGATTTAGAAACTTAATAAGAGAAAGTCACATCAAGGACTTCTGCATACAGCATTGTCACAAAAGACAAAGAAAATTGGACAAAAAGCCAAAAGTAATAACATTGACAACACCTTACTGGTATAGTTTTGTGTGCTTTTCATGTCCTTAATAAATTACACCAGATATATAACATTTTCAAACCAAACAACAGTTTAAGGTGCAGGAAAAAATTAAATTAATGTTGTTTTTATAAGCCACATTTAACTTAGCAACATTTTTTTGTTACATAAAACAAGGGAGTTTTCAAAATGAATAGTGAGAGAAATTTATTTGCTATGCATAATATTCTAGGAAATTTATAAAATATTTATTACAGACAGCAGAATGTGAGAATGTATGCTGCTCTGTATTTCTATGATTTACTTTTGGCTTCTTCTGCCTCTGATCTCCATACAATTTTTTCTCTACACCTCCATTCTTGGTCTTCCCCATAGAAATAAGTAAATAATTGAAAAGAATTAAATCTTAAACTTTCTCCTAAAAAAAAAAAAAAGCCACTGTTCTGTGACTACCCATAGGCATTTAACAACAAAATAATGACAATGTTACCTTTTATATCACATTTTATAGTTTGCAAATCTATTTTACACACAGCAGGACAGATACTATTTCTATTTTACTACTGAGGGAATTGAGGGCTAGAAAAGTTGAATATTTTGTCTAAAGTTAAATTTCATGGCCCTAACTGGTTTGGCTCAGTGGATAGAGCGTTGGCCTGTGGACTGAAGGGTCTCAGGTTCCATTCCGGTCAAGGGCATGTACCTTGGTTGCGGGCATATCCCCAGTAGGGGGTGTGCAGAAGACAGCTGACAGATGTATCTCTCTCATAGATGTTTCTAACTCTCTATCCCTCTCCCTTCCTCTCTATAAAAAAAATCAATAAAATATATTTAAAAAAATTTTTCATGGCAGACAGGGAAGTTAAAGAACCCTGACATTCTAACTCATATGTTAGTGGCAAAATCCTATAAAATAAAAGCCTAATATGTAAATTGTCCCCTCAACCAGAGTTCCCTTGGGAGTTTGACTGCTGGACCAGTCACTATGACACGCACTGACCACCAGGAAGCAGATGCTCCAACCAGTAGGTTAGCTTGCTGTGGGCACTGGTGGGCTGGACTGGAAAGTGAGGTGTGAGACGAGAGCCATCAGAAAGCTCCCAGGGTTTGGCCCGAGCCCCTGGCAGAGGCGGGCCAGGGTGGGGGCAGGAGCCAGGAGGGACCACGTGGCAGCAGAGGCTGCTACACGTGATCTGAGAGCCATGGACTGTGCAGCCCTCTGCAACCTATGGCATTCTCAGTGCACAATTTATAATCTTCAAAGCTGCTTCTTTTTTTTTTTAATATATTTTATTGATTTTTACAGA
>NW_005871089.1:4443609-4448958 GCF_000147115.1 Myotis lucifugus | reverse complement strand
CCACCAAAAGGGTGGATTACAAACAAATATTTGGTAATACGCAGTTACAATCGGCCCGAGTTTACACGTTTCCCGCACTCCACCGCAAATCTATATGAACCGAGTTAAAGACGGCTCCCGCGGAGTACGCGCAATTCACGCGAGCCGACTTAACTCGTTTCCCCCCACTCCAAGTGTTAAGTTTCACTAACTACTCCAGGAGAGTGGATAGCACCATTATGGAGGGATGGGCCAGGCGCGCTTGCCTGAGGCCAAGGGGCGGCCTCGGGATCCCAGCGACACAGAAACCAAGTCTAAAACTTGAAAGGAAGTGGGAGGCAGCGAAGGATGGAGGGTGACAGTTGCGCAGGGGCCTAGAAAAGCTGCTGGGTGGGGGCAGCCGAGAAGCCCAGTGCCTCTCACATGCGACAGGCTCCACGTCCCTTCCTCCTCCTCCCTGTGACCCGTCACCCCAGTTCTCCTCACACAGCCCCACCCACACAGCCCCATCCCGCACAGCCCTGCCCTGCCCCACACAGCCCCACCCCGCCCCGCCCCGCCCCACCCTGCACAGCCTTTTGGGAGCTCCACCCCCGGAGGAGAAAGGGGGAGGCTGCAGACAGAAGGTCACAGGAAGAGGGAGCAGAGCAGGGCCCACCAAGTTACACAGAGGGGAGGGAGGGATAGACCCCACAGGACTGGGGACAGAGATGGGCAAGGAAGGAAGGCCATGTGGAAGCGTTGCCCTTGGTTGAAGTAGAAATCCTGACCCCATTTTACAGATCCCAGCAGTGTGTGTGTGTGGGGGGGGGGTGGGGGGGGGAGCGAAGACAAAAGAGTGTGTGAGGGGACTGGATGGATGGAGAGCAGTGACGTTTGATTCATGGCCTATTTATTTTTATTTTTGTTAATATATTTTTATTGATTTCAGAGAGAAAGGCATAGGGAGAGATATAAACATCAATGATGAGAGAGAATCGATCTGCTGCCTTCCGCACGCCCCCTACTGGGGATTGAGCCTGCACCCAGGAATGTGCCCTTGACCAAAATTGAACCCAGGATCCTTCAGTCTGCAGGCCGTGGCTTTATTCATTGAGCCAAACCATCTAGGGCAGTGGTTCTCAACCTTCCTAATGCCGCGACCCTTTAATACAGTCCTCATGTTGTGGTGACCCCCAACCATAAAATTATTTTCGTTGCTACTTCATAACTGTAATTTTGCTATTGTTATGAATCGTAATGTAAATATCTGATGTGCAGGATGCATTTTCATTGTTACAAATTGAACATAATTAATGCATAGTGATTAATCACAAAAACAATATGTAATTATATATTCAATATGTGTTTTCCGATGGTCTTAGGCGACCCCTGTGAAAGGGTCGTTTGACCCCCAAAAGGGTCGCGACCCACAGGTTGAGAGCCGCTGATCTAGGGTGACCCATGGTCTATTCAAAACTGCAGCAGTAGGCTGAGCAGAGGTCTTACCACAATAATGTTACCTGATATTGAAGGTGTCTCTCCTTATGTTGGGGTAATCAGAACTGCAGTGAAGTAAAGACACGCCCATGGAGCCTGCAAAGGGTTACCACACACATGGTGCAATTTACTTCGTGTGGCAGCTGAAGAGGGTGAACAGAGCCTTGGAAGGACATGAGGTCTCCAAGACCAGGGGCTGGAGGGAAAGTGCTTGCCGAGCATTCCACGCTGTGAGTTAAAATCTATATATATAAAAGCCTAAGCGACCGAAATGACCGTAACGATGGGAACAACCAGTTGCTATGATGCGCACTGACCACCAGGGGGTTGACATTCAATGCAGGAGCTGCCCCCTGGTGATCAGTACACTCCCACAGTGGGAGCTCCACTCAGCTGACCGACCCGTCCTAGCGGCTCACCAGCCCTGTGGTAGCCACTACCTCCCTCAGTAGTCCTGCAGGTCCAATCTCCAGAGAATGGGCCAAGCACTGATGGATCAGTGCCGCTGCCACGATCCCAAAAGCGCCACCAGCCTCCTGGAAGTCACCTCGGGCACCGCAGCCACTTACCCTTCCTAGAGCTCTGCAAGGGAGAAACAATATAAAAGCGGCTCCAGGTGGCTCCCGACAACCGGTATGAATGTCAGTGGGATGGATCTGGATCCCAGGCTGGCAAGGGCATTCCCCGCCTGCCAGAAGGCTGATCACATCCCAGGCTCCACACCCCTTGGGACCCCAACCGTGCATGAATTCATGCACCGGGATTCTAGTCTATAGATTTACAAGCCTATATGCTTAGAGTCCATCTGATTGGTTGACCGTCCAGTAACTATGATGTGGTGCTGCCCCCCCCGGGGGCAGATGCTCCGTCCAGTAGGTTTAGCTTTCTACCTGGCAGCCCAGCCAATCGGGTCTGAGCAAAACGGGGCTGGACACGCCCTGGAGCCCTCCCATGGTCCCTCCCCCGCCACCGGCCATGATCAGGACTGGGCGAGATGGCCCTGATCAGCCCCAATTGCTGGCCAGGTGGAGGGACCCCACCTGTCCATGAATTTTGTGCACTGGACCTCTAGTAAATAATAATAACCATGGATGATAATCCACAGAATAAAGTGAATATTCATTATCATCCTGATATCTAATAAAAGAGAAACATGCAAATTGACCATACCTCCGCTACACTCACAAACCACACCCTCAAGCCACGCCCACCAGCCAATCAGGAGCGAGTATGCAAACAAACCCAACAAAGATGGCGGCAGCCACAGAGCTGGAGCGAACAGGAGGCTTGGGTTGCCCCTGGTGATGGAGGAAGCCAAGCTTCCCGCCTGCCCTGGCCCAGCTGTGGGCTCCACTCAAGGCTACAAAGTTTCAATTATAGAAGATAAATAAATCCCCAGATACCTGCTTCCAGCCACCGTGGCTTCTGCTCAAGAAGGGTATGGGAACCTGGGTTGCCCGGGGCCGTGGCCAGCCTACAAACAGCCATCAGCCCCTCACCCAGGCTGGCCACACCCTTATGAGGTGAGGGTCTCCACTGTGGGGCTTGGCCAGCCTAAGACAGCCATCAGCCCCTCACCAGGACTGGCTAGGCACCACAGTGGGACCCCCATCCTGAAGGGGGTGTGGCCAGCCTGCAAATAGCCATCAGCCCCCTTACCCAGGCTGGCCACGCCTCCCAGTGGGGACCCTCAGCCCATGGGGGCATGGCTGGCCTGCAAACCACCACAGGCCCCTCGCCCAGGCTGCCCCATGCCCCAAGTGAACACCCACCCTGATCCGGGACACTTTTCAGGGCAAACCAGCCACCCCCTACCCGTGCACCAGGCCTCTATCTATACTAATAAAAGCGTAATATGCTAATTAGACTGGGAGACCTTCCAGGAGACCTTCCAGACATTCTTCTGGACAAAGCCATGGTGGCGGGGCCGAGGTAGAGGCAGTTAGAGGCCAAGAGGGGAGGGCAGTTGTGGGTGATCAGGCTGGTGGGGGGGGGGCCACTGGGGGTAAGCAGACCAGCAGGGGGGCCAGTTGGGGGCAAGCAGGCAGTCAATGGGGGTCAGTTGGAGGTGATCAGGACAGCGGGGAGTCAGTTTGGAGTGAGCAGGCCAGCAGGAGGCAGTTGGGGGTGATCAGGCTGGCCGGGGGGTATTTGGGGGCAAGCAGGCCAGCGGCGGGGGGCAGTTGGGGGCGAGCAGACCAGCAGGCAGAGTGGTTAGGGGCAATCAGGCAGGCAGGCAGGCAGGTGAGTGGTTAGGAGCCAGAAGTCCCGGATTATGAGAGGGATGTCTGACTGCTGTTTTAGGCCCAATCCCTGTAAACCGGCAGTAGGACATCCTTCGAGGGGTCCCAGATTGGAGAGGGTGCAGGCCGGACTGAGGAACACCCCCTCCCCCGTGCACGAATTTCATGCACCAGGCCACTAGTCATCAAATAAATGAATGTAAAAGTAAATGAAGGAAAAGAGGTGTCCCTTTTTTACAGTACAACTTCAATTAATAAATGCAAAAAGAATAATAGAAATAGAAAATCACCATTTGGGAAACACCAGAGCAATAGTTGTTGCATGCGTGACTCATCAATGGATGCTAAAATTAGTGGACATGATTATAATAAAAAAAAAAACTTGCATATCTCAGAATATCTTCCCAAAAGATACTTATCCTATATAATAAAGAGGTAATATGCAAATTGACCATCATACCCTTGCACAAGATGGCCACCCCCATGTGATCAAAAGATGGCCGCCACAAGATGGCCGGAAGGGGAGGGCAGTTGGGGGTGACCAGGCCTGCAGGGGAGGGCAGTTAGGGGCAACCAGGCCAGCAGGGGAGCACTTAGGCATCGATCAGGCTGGCAGGGGAGTGGTTAGGGGGTGATCAGGCTGGCAGGCAGAAGCAGTTAGGGGCAATCAGGCAGGCAGGCAGGTGGGCGGTTGGGAGCCAGCAGTCCCAGATTGTGAGAGGGATGTCCACAGGGATCGGGCCTACACCGGCAGTTGGACATCACCCAAGGGGTCCCAGATTGGAGAGGGTGCAGGCTGGGCTGAGGGACACCACCCAGTGCACAAATCTCGTGCACCAGGCCTCTAATCCTATCTAATAATAGAGAAACATGGTAATTAACCGTAACTTCGCTACCCTTCCCATTGGCTAATCAGCGAGATATGCCAATTAACTGCCAACCAAGATGGCGGCCGGCAGCCAGGCAGCTGAAGCGAACAGGAGGCTTGCTTGCTCCAGTGACAAAGGAAGCCAAGGTTCCCCGCCTGCCACAGCCCAGCTCTGTGCTTGCACTCTAAGAAACAATGTTACAAATATAGAAGCTAAACAATCCCCAGAAACCTGCTTTCAGTCAGCCGGGATCTCAGAGCTGGAGTCGCAACAAAGTTTCAAATACAGAAGGTAAACAAAGCCCAGAAACCTGCTTTCAGCTGCTGAGGTCTCAGAGCTGGAGCCGAGCCTCAGAGCTAAAGCCAGCTCTCAGCTCCAGTGACAGCCATAGAAGGTAAATAAATCCCAGAATAAAAAAAAAAAGAAAAAAAGGAGAGGTTGGGAGCTTCAGTCACCGCCAGCCTGAAAACAGCCCTCAGCTCCTCACCCAGGCTGGCCAGGCACCCCAGGGGGACCCCCATCCTGAAGGGGGTGTGACCAGCTGCAAACAGCCATCATCCCCTCACCCAGGCTGGCCAGGCACCCAAGCGGGACCCCCACCCTGATCCAGGACACCCTTCAGGGCAAACCAGCCGGCCCCCACCCGTGCACCAGGCCTCTATCCTATATAGTAAAAGGGTAATATGCCTCCCAGCACCGGGATCAGCGGAGCCGCGAGGCCTTCCTAGCACCGGGATCAGCGGAACCGCGAGTCCTCCCAGCACTGCCCCAGTGTCAAG
>NW_005871089.1:4429138-4442789 GCF_000147115.1 Myotis lucifugus | reverse complement strand
CAGACACAAAGACTACATATTGTATGATTTCATTTACATGAAATCTAGAAGAAGCAAAACTATAATGACAGAAAGCAGATCAGTGGTTTTGGTAGGTGCTGAAGGTGGGCAGAGGGTATTGACTGCAAAGAGGCACAAGGAAATTTTAGAGATTAGCTGAAATGTTTGGATCATGGCTATGGGAGTGGTTATATAATTATACGCATTTATCAAAACACAGCAAATTGAACACTTAAAAATAATGAATTTTTAAAATGTAAGTTATACCTCAGTAAAGGTGATTTTTTTAAAAATTCCCACCCAAGGATATTTTTCCTATTGATATTTAGAGAGAGTGGAAGGGGGAGGAGAGAGAGAAACATCAATGTGAAGAGACACATCGATTGGTTGCCTCCTATACGCACCCCCACGGGCCTGGGGATCAAACCCACAACCGAGATACATGCCCTTGACCGGGAATTGAACTCAAGACCATTTGGTCTGAGAGTCAACACTCTAATCACTGAGCAAAACTGGCCAGGGCAGTAAAGGTGGTTTTTAAAAAGAATTTAAAGACTATTTTTAAAATATTACTCTAAGTTATATATGTATATGCAACCTTCCCCACATTGTACAGTTACCCTTATATATTTCTCAGTAGTGAATGTCCTGGAATTTAATAAACGTGGGTTTGTAACTGTAGTTCAAAAAATAATTCCACATATGATACAAGGAAAACTCTACCAATTTGTAACAACATTTACCACTGGTGCAAACAGATGGAGCAGAGACAAAGTACAGGGTAGCCCCCTATTGCCTAAGGAAGCCAAACTGCATTGTCACCATTCAGCAAAGACCCACAATGTTGACAGGGAGAATTAGCTTTGTGCTACATGTCCCTCAGTCCACCATCTGGAATATTTTTCATTCGAAGCTGGAAAAAAAAATCTTATCCCTTGCAACTCATATGAGCTCTAACAGCAGCAGATAAAGCAAAACAGTACAACTACTGCTGCAGTTTTCACATCACAAGGAAACCAAATATGATTTGCAGGTAACCTCACATTCAAGGATAAGGCTATATTCCACTTAAGGGGAGAGATGAATGGTCACAGTGTATAACTGTGGGATGCTGCCATCAGCATAGTAATTGCTCAATAAATAAATTTGTTAAATGAATAAAATATGCCTATGTAGATATTCAGTAAACATTTGTACAAATTTATGTATATGTAGATATTATTCACAGCTAAATGATGCAAGAACTGTCCCTTACACTTCCTTTCTCAAACAATTTCTTTGGTTGGAAGTTGATAATTGTTTTCTTTCTGCACCCATTTTGTTTCTAATGAAATACCAATTCAAGCATAAACTTTCAAGAAAGATGATTCTTTTTTTCTCCTTTATATATTGCTTCATTCCAAAAATTTCCCACAATATGTGTGCATAATTAGAATAAAGAACAATGCATGTTTATAAAATTAGAGTTTTATAGAGGTGTATACCAAGCAATAATAGCATGCTTAAAGTTTTCTTTTAGCTTTTTCTTTGAATCTATCTCTCTTTATACTCTTTAGCCTATATGGAAAACTCTCGACATATTTCTCTGTAAATCTAGCCTGTTTTCAACCCAATATCCCCAGTTAAGATTCCTTTATAAATACTGGTTAATCTCAATCCTTTAATCCATTTTGCCTCCCAACAAAATTTAGGACAGGCAATATTTAGTATGTTCTTTATTTCCCAGTGTTATAGAACATTCAATAAATGCTTTGTTGTTGAACCTGATGGATTTCAGTGAGAATGAAGAAGCTTGAGTAAACAAAAATTAATGTAAAACTATGAAGATAAAAATGTTTGCATATTAAACTATATGCATAAAACCTACCAGAAGTGTTTGTCCTTGGGAAATGAAGAAATGACCTGATATAACAATGGTGAGAATGAGATATCCAGATTCTTCATTGGAGTCAAAAACCTTAATAAAGAGAGAAAAACATGTATAAGACAATACATTTCTGTAATACTAATAAACATAATACTGATAACCAAACTATCTTCTCACATTAATCTTCCTACCCTGAATGTTTCCCTTCCTCCCATTTAATCTGTAATTATTCTAGTTTCAAGTTTATCCTTGTATAGGGGCTTAACATCCAGGATTCTTAAAAATGTAACTTTTTGAAACAAACAAAATACTAGATTGAAAATCAAATATGAGGTCTGCAAAAAACATTTTTCAGTTACATTTTAATAAATCATTTATTATCTTTGAGCCTCAATTTCCTTTCTGTACAATGAGGACAATATCTTACAGGGTGCTGTAAGATTTCAGAGTCCCAGTTTTTTCAGATACACAATCTATATTTCATAATTCCACAAAACCAGATGCTTTTCTTTAGATGAGCTTTAATTTGTCAGTGTCACCCTTAAAATATGGTGACCCAAACTGACCATAATACTTTTGGTGTGGTCTAATTATTTCCCATTATTTGCAGTAACCTGGTCTATAATCAAAGCTCAAAATAATGAACACACATCTAACTCAACTTAAATATAATTTTACTAGAAGCCCTATGCACAAAATTCATGCAAGAGTAGGCTTTCACAGCCACAGTGGCTGCCTGGATCCCTCCCTCACAGCTGCTGCAGCAGCGGCGGCCTCCTCCATCCCACGGTGGTGTCTGGTCTAATTAGCATATTATGCTTTCATTATTATAGATAAGATTACTGCATTCTATTGACAATGTTCTATCTTATAGTTTTATATGTGGGGTTTGGAGCTTTAATGCCATATTTAAACTCAAGAGCTCCTACCAATTTTTTTCTAATTCACTTTAAATTCCAAACTTAAAAATCAAATAACATTCTAGATGTCAAGGAGAAGTATGCTAAGCCCTGCCTCTTTCCTAGTATCAGAACCTCAGTTATTTGTACGACAGCCTTCTCACCATAGTTTAAGTAGATTATCTTACTTGGTTCATGACCACTTAAAACCACTAGCTAGGTACTAGATAGAACATGATCAACTAATTCTTTGGGAGGCAATATGTTAACATGACAGTTTAACTTTTTTTAAAAAAAGAATTATAACATGTATCCCAAAAGTGTCCAACACCTAAACGTACATCTCAATGAGTAATCACCTCCCAGGTGAAGAAACACAACAATACCAGCCTTCCAGAAAGTATTCCAATCATTACCTACTCCCTAGGAGGACAACCTCCCATCCTGACTTCTAACACTATAGTTTAGTTTTATTTATATGAATGAAATTATACAGAAAGAATTATTTTATGTCTGGCTTCATTAATGTTGCTGCAAGTGTCTGAGTTCATTGATTTTCATTGTAAAATAGCATTTTATGACTATTCCACAATTGATATTTTGTCATTCTTTTGTTGAAGAATATTGTTTTTCAGTTTATGTCTAACACTAATAATACTGTTATGAACTTTTTTAAAATTTTATTTTCATATTATAGATGTCTCCTTCCATGCGCGCCCCCCACCCCCACCCCCCCGCCTTGTACCATCACCCAGCCCTGCCCCTCCTTCCTTCTGGTCATCCCCATACTGTTGTCAGTATCTATGGGTTATGCATATATGTTCTCTGGCTAATCTCTTCACCTTCTTTCATTCCAGTCCTTATATATGTCTTATATACACTGAGTGGCAAGATTATTATGACCGGCCAGATTATTATGACCACCCAATCAGTACTTCGTTGGGCCACCTTTTGCCTTCAATACTGCGGCGATTCTTCTTGGTATTGACTCCACGAGATGTTGAAAGGTGATGTGAGGAATCTGACACCATGCCTGATGAATAGCACTGTCCAGTTCTGTGAGATTTGATGGTTGTGGAACCAGCTGCCTGATGGCTCTTTTAACTTCGTCCCACAAATGCTCAATTGGATTGAGATCTGGTGATTGTGGGGGCCACCTAAGCAAGGGAAAGTCTCCCTCATATTCTGGAAACCACTCCTGAACAATACGAGCACTGTGGCATGGCGTATTGTCTTGTTGGAAGAAGCCATCTCCATTGGGATATACCATCAACATGATAGGATGAACTTGATCAGCAACGATGCTTAGGTATGTTGTGCTGTTCAGATGTTTATAATGATCTGGCCCTCTAGCAACTTCGGCATGAAATTATAGCTAATTTGCCTACAAACGTCAGGTGGTCATAATAATCTGGCCACTCAGTGTATGTCTCTTGTATGGTAGAAACACTCATTATGGAAATGCCAGTCTTCCTAAATTATTTTATAATTTTTTTCAATTCATGAGTAATGACTTGCAGAAAAGTCCCAGGAGACTTCTCCCCTGCCCTCCAAACCCTTATATCTAATTGCCCACTCAACATCTTTCCTTACAGGTCTAACAGTCACCTCAAAATTAACAGCACCTAATTTGAAGTGTGAACCTTCCTATTGATTCATTTGCTCATCCATTCAATATTTACAAAGTGGCATCTGTTGCCTGTCACAGGAGTAGAAGTCCAAACACTTCTGCCCACTGCATCTTGATACTGGAGTCACTAAGGAAAACAACACAGCAAGCACTGAATGGAAGAGCACTTTACTCACATGGAGAAGCAGCAAGGTAAGTATCAGAAGTGATGTAGACTTCCTGATAGGCAGGAGGCCCCCCTCAGCAGCCATGCAGAGCGGTTGGTCTGTACTTACACATCTAGTGCTATAGCAGAAGAACCCTCCTCTGCACCCCATGTATCAAGGGACAGATACAGCAATGACATTAACCCGGTGCTATGTGATGGTTATGCAGAAAAAAGAAGCATAGGCTATTAGGACTCTATCTCTTGGTAAAAAAGTGTTCCAGGCTCAAGGCTCATTCTTACATGGCTGAGAGGGAATCAAAAGACTGCATGCACAGTGGTCTTTCCACACAAAACACCTACCACACATGCCAGGCAGTTGTAGGCATTTGACTACCACAGTTTCCCATCTCAGAATATAGTAATTCTATCCTACATTTTCTTAGGTCAAAACTATGGAATCATTCTTAAATCTTCTCCTTTTCTCATACCCATATACATCAGCAAATCATTAATATCAACCTGCAAAATATTCAGACTCTATCCACATCTCACAGATCTGGTATGAGTTATAATCATCTCTAGTTATATTATTACTAGAGGCCTGGTGCATGAAATTTGTGCACGGGTAGGGTACCTAGGCCTGGCTGGCGATCAGGGCCAATCAGGGCCTTCCGGCTGCCGGCCGGGACCTCTCTTCCCAAGCTGCTGGCTGCTGGACACGGCCTCCCTTCCCCAGCTGGCGGCTGGCGGCTGGCGGCTGGCAGCTGGCGCTTCCCTTCCCTAGCTTCTGGCTGCCAGCCAGGGCCTCCCTTCCCCGGCTGCTGGCCGGGGCCTTCCTCCATTCCATGCTGTCTCTGATAGCACAGGTCATAGAGAGCGATCGAACTCCTGGTCTCCCGGTCGAACTCTCGAGGGGATACTTTGCATATTAGCCTGTTATATATATAGATAATAACCTACTAACTGGGTTTCCCATTTCTGTTCTTGCTCCCCCTTTCCAACACATTTTATTTTTAATACAGTAGCCAGGAGTAATCCTTTTAAAACCTACGTCAGATCATGTCATTTCCAGCACAAAGCCCTGAAGTAGCTTTGCATCTCATTCAGAGACTCATGCAAGGTGCTCCACAATCTAGCTCTCCATTGCCTCTCTGCTGTAGCCACACTGCCCTCCTTGCTGCTTCTTGAACACGTTATGCCCATTCATAATGACAAACCTTGGGGCTTTAGAAATTTCTATTCTTTCTGAAATTCTCTTCTAGATCCACATGACTAGATCCATCTATTTTGGGTCTTTCCTTAAATGCCATTTTTTCAGGTAACACTTTTCCTGACCATCCTACTGAAAACTGCCACAAACTTCACTGGTTACCCAAACCAAATCACTCCTATTATTTTCTCCAGCTTTGTTTTTCTTCATCAATGTCTTTCTCCATGTTACTACTTTTGTTACTTTATATTTACTAGTACTTATCTGTCTGCCTGTCTTCTTTAAAAGATATTGATAAATAGGATTATAAATATACTCAATTAATCCAAAAGAAGGCAGAATAAGAATTAAAAGTGAACAAAGAACATGTGGGACAAATACAAAACAAAAAGCAATATTATAGAATCACATCTAACCCCAATGATGATCACCTGAAAGGCAAATGGCTTAAAGTGCATTTCTTGTAGGTAACATATACAGGGTGCCACAAAAGCAGGTTTACAGTTATTCCTATAGAAAGTATTACAATAATTAATAAATAATAATACAAGAATAAACTCTATAAAAAACAAATGAGGGGATTAAAAATGGGAGTGGAGTAGTGGATGATGCACAAACATACTCCCAGAAACAAACTAGAATTACGCCTGAAATACAGAAAACTTTCCTGAATAATCAACAGAAGACTCGCTAGAGAGAACCCTGATTCCCAAGTACCAAAAGTGAAGACTGCAAAGAGACTGGTAGGAGGGGCGGACATGTGAAAGGGCTGGCCAGGCACACACAGATAGAAATTGAAGTTCCAGAGATATATTTCAGATGTGAGGAGTTGCCACTGAGAACTCTGGGGTCTAATCTCCCAACTGGGCCCCCCAACAGAGAGCACCATTACTGAGAAGGATACCCACATAATATCTGGTGGTGAAAAGGAGCAGAGTTGCTCTCTGCCAGGGAGAGACAGCTGGAAATGCAGGCACCCTTGTAAAGGAACAACCCACAAAATTCCCTGTGGAGCCACCCACCCTGTGCTCTGGTAGAAGGAGGGCAGAGTACACTAGAGCTGCGTGAGCAGAAGCCAGGATCAGAGACTTTGCAGTTAGAGCTCAGAAGGCAGACACCCAGGTTTCCTGTGATGAGTCATTCCTTCACGCTGCAAGATCATCTTTCTCACTCAGACATTTGCTATACGGGTAGCCTTATCTGGGGGAAAGACAGTAGATCCACCCTATTGGAAAATATCTTGCCCAATGGTGCAGAGTAGCTGAAGCCTATTAAGAGACTGAGAATAACAATTAGCTGCCAGGCAGAAGCAATTGCCCCACCCTATTGACAAAAACTCTTGCCACCCCTCTGGACAATTGCCTCAGGGCAATTCAAGACAAAATTCTATCAGTCAGGAGAGAGAGGCGATCTCTGGAGGCTTTGAATCTTTGCCTGATGTAATTAGTCAGAAACAGAGTTTGACACTGTCGTGAACTAGAGATTGAGAGGCATAGCAGATCTACCTAATACATAGTTACAAACCGAAACAGGCAGCCAAATGAGGAGACAAAGAAACAACCTCTAAATGAAAGAGCTAGAGAATTCTCCAGAAAAAGAGATAAATGAAATGGAGATAAGAAATTTATCTCATATAGAGTTCTGAATAATGATGGTATAAATGCTCAACAATATGAGAAAAGATATAGTAACTATGAAAACAGAAATAAAGAATGACATAGCACAAATAAAGAACACTTTGGAAGAAATACACAGCAGATTAGGGGAAGCTGAAGACTGAATCAGTGAATTAGAAGACAGGATTGAAAAAATCACTCAATCAAAGAACCAAAAAGGAAAATAAAACAATTAAAAAACAGGAGGACAGACGAAGGGAGCGGTTGGACAATGTGAAATGTAACAGTATTCGAATAGCAGGTGTGCCAGAAGAGGCAGAAAAGGAGAAAGAGAACATGTTTGAAGAAATAATAGCTGAAAACATTCTTAACATGGTAAAGGAAAAAGTCACACAAGTTCAGGAGGCACAGAGAACCAAAAGCAAGAAGAACCCAAACAGGCCCAAGCACAAACACATCATAATTAAAATGCCAAAAATTAAACACAAAGAGAGAATGTTAAAGGCAGTAAGAGAAAAGCAAACTGTTCCTTACAAATGAGCTCCAATAAGGCTGACACCTGATTTCTCATCAGAAAGTCTAGAGGCCAGAAAGGAATGGCATGAAGTACTCAAGGTAATGAAAAGCAAGGATCTGAAACCAAGATTACTATATCCAGCAAGACTATCACTCAAAATAGACGGTCAAATAAAGACCTTCCCATGTAAAAAAATTTTTAAAAAGGCTAAACGAATACATCACCACCAAGCCAGCATTACAAGAAATTCTAAAGGAACTGCTGTAATGCAAAGAAGAAATAGAAGGAGAAAGCTAGGCATACAGAAATAAAATGGCAATAAATAAGGAACTATCAAAAATAACCTTATATGTAAGTAGATTAAATATTCCAATCAAAAGGCATAGTGTAGCTGAATGGATATAAAAACATGACCCAACTATATGCTGTCTACAAGAGACCCACCTGAGAACAAAAGAGACACAGAGGATGAGAGTAAAGAGATTGACTGGAGTAGCAATGCTCATATCCAACAAAATAGACTTCACAACAAAGTCTATCAGAAGAGACAACAAAGGTCACTACATAATACTAGAGGGATTGATCCAACAGGAGGATATAAGCCTGGTAAACATATATCCACCCAATACAGGAGCACCTAAATATATTAAAAAAACACTTCTAGAGGACTTAAAGGAGGGATAGACAATAATACAGTAATAGTAAAGGACTTCAACACCTCACTGACTGTAGAGAGCACCTGGGAAGGCACATGAGCATTTCTTTGATAATTGTCAGCTGAGTCCAGTGGCATTGACAGAGCCACGTCCTGGAAACATACCATGCCAGAGGCAGGTATGTTGTCAGCCTGACCCTTAGCTCAGGTGCCAGGGGGTGGGTTTCATTATCTAAGTTCAGCCAGGCACAAGGAACGGATGAAATTATCCGGTCCCAGCCAGGAGTGATGATCATAAAGAAGCCACAAGAATGAAGAATTACAGCTTGATCTTTAACCATGATTTCACATAATTTCCTTTATCTTAAACTTTAGTAAAAACTTCCTAGTATCATACTGTATAAAATAAATGCGCTACACTGCCTCTGGGGCACTGTCTCTCCATCAGAGGGCCAGCTGTCCCACACGGTCCCAGCTTTCCCTACTGTCTCTGTGTCTGTCTCTTTCATTTTCTCAATCCCCTGTCATCCCTACTCAAGGACTCTCGTCTGCTTTCTAGTCGTGCTGGTCGCAGTCAAAGAAGGAATTACTTATAACTGACTTCACTGGATAGATATTCCACACAAAAAATTAACAAGGAAACAGTGATTCTAAAGAACACAATGGATCAGATGAATTTAATTGACAGTTATAGAACATTTAACCACAAAACTCTAGAATATACATTCTTCTCAAGTGCACAAGGACCATTCACAAAGATTGGCTACATGTTAGGAGATAAAACAAGTCTCTAGAAGTTCAAGAAGATTGAAATTATATCAAGCACCTTCATAGATCACAGTGGAATGAAATTAGAAATCAACTATAGTAAAAAATCCCAAAACATTCAAACACATAGAGACTAAATAGGTTGTTATTAAACAATGAATGGGTAACCAACTAAATCAAGAAAGAAATAAAAAACTTCCTGGAAACAAATGAAAATGAAAACATAACAACCCAAAATCACAGGCACACAGCAAAAGGAGTCCTGAGAAAGCAGTTAAGAAAAAATCAACAATAAACTATTTAACACTATAACTTAAAGAACTAGAAAAGAACAACAAAAAAAGCCAAGAGTAAGTAAAAGGAAGGAAATCATAAAGATTAGGGCAGAAATAAATAACAGAGACAAAAAAATCAATGAAACCAAGAGCTGGTTCTTTGAAAAGATAAACAAGATTGATGAACCGTTAGCCAAACTCATCAAGAAACAGAGAGAACCCAAATAAATAAAATCAGAAACGAAAGTGGAGAAATAACCACGGACACCACAGCAATACAAAAGATTGTAAGAAAATACTAAGAACAATTATATGCCAACAAGGTGGACAATGTAGATGAAATGGACAAATTCCTAGAAAAATACTATCTCCCCAAATTGAATCAGGAAGAATGTGAAAACATGAATAGGCCAATAACAACTGATGAAATAGGAGTAATCACAAAACTCCCAGCAAACAAAAGGCCAGGTCCAGACAGTTTCACAGGGGACTTTTACCAAACATTCAAAGAAGAAATAACACCTATATTCCTCAAACTATTTCAGAAAATCCAAGAGGAAGGAACACTTTCAAACTCTTTTAATGAGGCCAGAATTATCCCAATTCCAAAACCAGATAAAACACTACAAAGAAATAGAAATACAGATCAATATTCCCGATGAACATAGATACTAAAATCCTCAACAAAATATTAGCAAATCGCATCCAGTAATATATTTATATTTAAAAGATCATAAACCACAACAAAGTGGGATTTATTCCAGGGACGCAGGACTGGTACAATATTCGCAAATCAATAAATGTGATACATCACATAAACAAACTGAAAGACAAATATCACATGATCATATCAATAGACACAGAAAAGGAATTCCAATACCCTTTTTTATAAAAACTCTCAGCAAAGTGGGAATAGAGGGAGCATATCTTGACATGTTAAAGGCCATATATGACAAAGCTACAGCAAACATCATACTCAATGGACAAAACCTAAAACCATTTCCCCTAAGAACAGGAACAAAACAGGGATGTCTACTTTTACCACTCTTATTCAACATAGTACTGGTAGTCCTAGCCTCAGTGATCAGGCAAGAAGAAAACATAAAAGGCATCCAAATTGGAAAGGAGGAAGTAAAACTCTCATTATTTGCAGATGAAATGATACTATACATAGAAAATCCTAAATATTCCCCCAAAATATTACTAGATTTAATAAATGAATTTGACAATGTAGCAGGATACAAAATCAACATCCAAAAATTGATGGCTTTTTATACATCAATAATGATGTCTCAGAAAGAGAAACAAACAATCCCATTTACAATGGCAACAAAAAATTAATATACTTAGGAATAAAGTTAACCAAGGGGACAAAAGACCTGTACCTGGAAAACTACGGGACTTTGAAAAAAGAGATATAAGAACATATAAAGAAGTGGAAGAATATACCGTGTTCATGGATTGGTAGAATCAACATCATTAAAATATCCATACTACCCAAGGCAATCTACAGATTCAATGCAATCCCTATTAAAATACCAATGGCATATTGCATGGATCTAGAACAAATACTCCAAAAATTTATATGGAACCAAAAAGGACCCCAAAGAGCTGCAGCAATCCTGAGAAACAAGAACAAAGTTGGAGGAATCACAATACTAGATTGCAAGTTATACTACAAAGTCATTGTAATCCAAACAGCCTGGTACTGGCAGAAGAGCAGGCATATAGATCAATGGAACAGAACAGAGATCCCTGAAATCAATCTAAGCCAGTGGTTGGCAAACTCATTAGTCAACAGAGCCAAATATCAACAGTACAACGATTGAAATTTCTTTTGAGAGCCACATTTTTTAAACTTAAACTATATAGGTAGGTACAGTGTTATTAACTTAATTAGGGTACTCCTAAGGCTTAGGAAGAGCCACACTCAAGGGGCCAAAAAGCCGCATGTGGCTCGCGATCCGCAGTTTGCCAACCACGATCTAAGCCATTATACTCAAATAATATTTGACAAAGGAGGCAAGAGCAGACAATGGAGTCAAGAGAGTCTCTTCAATAAATGGTGTTGGGAAAATTGGACAGATACATGCAAAAAAAAATGGAACTAGACCACCAACTTACACCATACATAGGAATAAATTCAAAATGGATAAAAGACTTAAATGTAAGTCTTGAAACCATAAAACTCTTAGAAGAAACCATAGGCAGCAAAATCTGAGATACCTCTCCTAGCAATATGTTTACAGATATATCTCTTAGGGCAAGGGAAAGTAAGGAGAAAATAAATAAATGGGACTATATTAAAATAAAAAGCTTCTGCACAGCAAAAGAAACCATCAACAAAAGGCAAAGGGAGCCCACTGTGTGGGAGAATATATCTGACAATGATACATCTGATAAAGGGTTAATAT
Organism: Myotis lucifugus; assembly: GCF_000147115.1. Taxonomy (NCBI): domain Eukaryota; kingdom Metazoa; phylum Chordata; class Mammalia; order Chiroptera; family Vespertilionidae; genus Myotis; species Myotis lucifugus. Next base: position 4,430,790 of record NW_005871089.1, on the reverse strand, counting down.
CCAAAATATATAAGAAACTCGGTGACGTCAGCAGCTCCTGTGAGGAACCTGGGCCTCGGCTGCGCCCCCTCGGAGCAGAGGCGAGCTCGCCCGCCCGGCGCCCATTGGTGGGCCTCCCTCTGCCCACTACCCGGCTTCAGACGGCGCGGGGAGGCCTGCGGGACGCCGGGTACTCTCCTGTGCCGCGCGTCCCGACGCGGTACATCTCGGCGCCTCCGCTTGGTGTCATGACTTCCGGGAGCCGCGGATGCCATCTTGGTCGTGCGGAAGAGCTGCGCCTGGGTGGGAGTCCCGAGCCGGAGGGAGCGGACGGTGAGGCCACCGCCATGCCGTAGTCGCCGCTGCGGGTGGTGGTGGTCTGCTCGAGCAACCAGAACCGGAGCATGGAGGCACACAACATCCTTAGGTGCTGTGGAGACCACCTCATCCTGCTGGTTCTGGCTGGTGATCCTTTGTTTAAGTCTTTCTGCTACTAAGTATTTGTGTAATAAAGTTGGGATGAAATCTTAGAAAAGAAAAAGTTAAAAAAAAAAAAAACTCATACAACGTAACACAAGGAAGACAAACAATCCAATTAAAGAGTGGACAAAGGACCTAAAGAGACACTTCTCCAACGTGGACATACAGATGGCCAAGAGACATGAAAAAATGCTCAAAGTCACTGATCATCAAAGAGATGCAAATCAAAAGGACAATGAGGTATCACCTCACACCTGTCAGAACGGCTACCATCAACAAATCAACAAATGACAAGTGCTGGCAAGGATGTGGAGAAAAGAGAACCCTAGTACACTGCTGGTGGGAATGCAGACTGGTGCAGCCATTATGGAAAACTAGAGGCCCGGTGCACAAAAATTTGTGCACTCAGGGGGGAAGGGGGGGGTCCCTCAGCCCGGCCTGTGCCCTCTCGCAGTCTGGGACCCCTCGGGAGATAACGACCTGCTGGCTTAGGCCTGCTCCTGGGTGGCAGAGGGCAGGCCCAATCCCTAGGTGCAGCCCCTGGTCGGGCTCAGAGCAGGGCTGATTGGGGAGTTGGGGTGCCGCCGCCTGTCATGCACAGAGCAGGGAGGATTGGGAGGTTGCGATGCCACCCTCAGTCACGCTCAGGGTAGGGCCGTTTGGGGGGTTGGGGCACCGCCCCCTGTCACACTCAAGGCAGGGTCGATGGGGAGGTTATGGCGCCACCCCCTGTCACGCACAGAGCAGGGACAATCAGGGGGTTGGGGCGCTGCCCCCTGTCACGCACAGAGCAGGGCCCATCAGGGGGGTTGGGGCTCCGTACCCTGTCACGCACAGAGCAGGGCCAATCAGGGGGTTGGGCGGCTGCCCCCTGTCATGCACAGAGCAGGGCCCATCAGGGGTTGGGGGAGCTCCCCCCCGTCACGCACAGAGCAGGGCCGATCAGGGGGTTGAGGAGCTCCCCCTGTCACTCACAGAGTAGGGCCGATAGGGGAGTTAGGGCACCACCCCCTGTCACACACAGAGCAGGGCGGGATCAGGGGGTTGGGGTGCCGCCCTCTATCACCCGCAGAGCAGGGCCGATCAGGGGGTTGGGGCGCCGCAACTGGTCACACTCAGGGCAGGGCCAATGGGGGAGGGTATGGCTCTACCCTGTCACACACAGAGCAGGGCCTGTGGGGGGGGGGGGGTTG
>NW_005871089.1:4418600-4429038 GCF_000147115.1 Myotis lucifugus | reverse complement strand
GGCATGGATACATGGAACAGAATGAGCTGTCAGAGAGGAGGGGGAATTGAGGGGCTGGATAAAAGAAGGTGAGGGGATTAAGCAAAAAATCATATATATATATATATATATATATATATATATATCACATAGTCACACAGACAACAGTGTGGTGATAGCCAGAGGGAAAAGGGGGTTGAGGTAGATAGAGGTGGGCAAAGGGGGTAGATAAATGGGGATAGAAAGAGACTTTGCTTTGGTTGATGGGTGCATGATGCAGTGTGCAGATGATATTTCGATGAGTTGTACACCCTAAACCTGTATAGTTTTATGAATCTGTGTCACCCCAATAAATACAATTAAAAATGATGGTGAATTAAAGTGGTATACTAGTATCTATTTAACATAAAATTGAACTTCCCAATTAAAAGAGATTTGCAGACTGGATAAATGTGTTCTAACTATTGACTTACGATACAAATTGTTGAAAGTAAAGGAATAAAAAAAGATATGTAAATAGAAACCAAAAGAGAGCTGGAGTGTCTGTACTAAAATAAGTCTAAATAGACTTAAGATAAAAATTGTTATGGGAGATACAAGAAGGATATTATATAATGACTAGAGGCCTGGTGTATGAATTCATGCATGGGTGAGGTCCCTCGGCCTGGCCAGCGATCAGGCCGATTGGGGCTGCTGGCTGGGGAGGGACTGTAGGAAGGCTCCGGGGCATGTCCGGTCCTTTCGCCCAGTCCCAGTCGCCAGACCCAGCAGCAAGCTAACCTACCAGTTGGAGTGTCTGCCCCCTGGTGGTCAGTGCGCATCATAGCGACTGGTTGAGCGGTTGACTGAACGGTCGGCCCATCTTTCAGAGACTTAGCACAGTGGTCAGCAAACTGCGGCTCACGAGCACATGTGGCTCTTTGGCCCCTTGAATGTGGCCACGAAGTTTCAATCGCACTGTACGTTGCGTCCGCACGTGGTATTTTGTGGAAGAGCCACACTCAAGGGGCCGCAGTTTGCCAACCACTGAATTAGCATATTATACTTTTATTATATAGGATAAAAGGGTCAATCCATATAAAATATATAACAATTATAAACTTGTATGCACTTAACACAACAGCAAAATACATGAAGCGGAAACTGACAGAATTAAAGGGAGAAATAGTTCAACATTAATAGTTGGAAACTTCAATATCCTACTTTCAATAATGCCTAGAACAACTAGATAGATGATTATCAAGGAAATAGAAGACTTGAACATCACTATAAACCAACTAGACCTCAAAGACTACTGTTAGAACATTCTACCTAACAACAGTAGAATACACATTTTATTAAATATCTTTTATGAATAAATTGACAGCCTAACCGGTTTGGCTCAGTGGATAGAGCGTCGGCTGCGGACTGAAGGGTCCCAGGTTCAATTCCAGTCAAGGGCATGTACCTTGGTTACGGGCACATCCCCAGTGGGGGGGGTGTAGGAGGCAGCTGATCGATGTTTCTCTCTCATCGATGTTTTTAACTCTCTATTCCTCTCCCTTCCCCTCTGTAAAAAAATAAAAAAAAATATTTTTTTTTTAAAAAAATAAACTTTGTTTCACATACTCACAGCCATAAACCTACTTTTGCCACACCCTGTAGTGGCTTATCTTTTTATCCTAGTGCCAGATAAAGATAAAAAGATAAGATACACGTATATGCTGCCTATAGGAAATGTGCTTTAAATATAAAAACATGAAATATAAAAGCAGGCTAAAAACAAAAAGGTGAGGAAAATATATACCATGCTAACACTGGTCAAAAGAAAGCTGTAGTAGCTATATTAATATTAGATAAGAATATAAAAATGTATAAAGTAGGTCATTTCATAATAATAAAGGGGTTAATTAATTAAAAGTTAGAATTATTCTAAACATTTACATCCCAAACTACAGAGCTTAAAAATACATGAAGCAATAATTAATAGAACTATAAAGAGAAATAGACAAATCCACAATTAGATCCAGATATTTTAATACCTTTCTCTCAATAAATGATAAAAGAAATACAAGGAAACCAGCAAGTCTATATTATATTAGACTTGAACAACACTGTCAATGAACATGACCTGACTGACATTTTATAAAAGACTCCACCCAATATCAGCAAAGTACACATTCTCCTCAATATACACACAGTATTTATCAAGACAGACCAAATTCTGAGCCATAAAGCAAGTCTTAGTAAATTTAAAAGTATGTTCCCTGAGCACAAATTTAATTAGAAATCAATAACAGTAAGTTCTCTGAAAAAAAATCCCCAATATTTTAAATTTTAAAAATCCACTTGGGGATCCAAGATGGCGACCGGCAAGAAAGTAGGGAGGAAGAGTGTGTGAGAGAGTGAGGGAGCAATAGAGGAGTGTGTGGACATGTGTGGTGTGTGTGAGTGAGAGCTAGGGACAGTTAGATCCTGCAGGTCTTCCAAGGCGCTGCCAAACTGGCAGTCTTAGACGGTGAAACCCTGCTGCCACCACAAACACTCCAGGGAGGACACCGCTGGCACAGAGACCATGCCATCTTGAAGAACAGAACTGCTTGAGACTAGGATCCTAGCCTTGCCACTACCCAATCTGGTCTCAGTCGCAAACCAGGACCCTATAGCCACTTGGGTAAAAGACCTGCGACCACAGCTGCAGACCCATGGACACCAAGACCCCAGGCACCCCAGCCGCAGATTTCTGTGAGTCACAGAGCTAATCCCCCTCCCCGCCGGCCCCGGCCCCGTGGCAGTGGCGTAAGAACTGCCAGACCCTCTCCGCAATAACAGGCATCCTGCTCACACACAGCAGCGGTGGCTCTACCTGAATTTGAGCCTGGGTGTGTGGACACAGGAAGTTTGTTTCCCGCAACTGCCGGAGTCTATTTATTGTCTTCACTAGCTGAGTATAGACAGAGACCCCCAAAAGTTAGTAACCTTGAAGCCCTAGCAAAGGTCAGGGCTGTGCACCACCCAGTTAATCTAGATAATGGTAGCCGAAGCAACCTCCCTACCTTTATTCATGTAAATAGCTGAAGCAACCTCCCTACCTTTAATCATGTAAATAGCTGAAGCAACCTCCCTACCTATCATGTAAATCCTTATTGATAAGATAGTCTGCCTATTACTGGAAATTGCCTGTGGGTGAGCTAATCTGTGTGTCATTGAAACCTCCTTACCCTAGGGCTACCCCAGATCAAATAAAAGGTTGGAGCGGCCTGAGCATCAGGGGAAGTCCCTCTCCTTGAGTTGGACTTGCCCGCCTGGCTCCCCAACATTTCCAAATTGTCTCTTGTCTCTTTTCTCTCTCATTTGTGTGCGGCTCCTCTTCCAGACCCCAAACCCTGAACCACGCGGAACGTGGAGGGAAAACACACTTAACAACACGTGACCAGACCCCAGGTGCACGCAGGGAGGCTGTGCTGAATTTGATCCTGGGTGAGCAAACTCGGGGAGCTTGTCTCCCATGACCAGACCCCATGCCCACGCAGGGAGGCTTTGCTGAATTTGAGCCTGGGTGTGCAAACTTGGGGAGCTTGTTTCCCGTGCCCAGACACCACACCCATACAGGGAGGCTGCGCTGAATTTGAGACTGAGCGCGCGCGAACTCAGGGAGTTTGTTTCCCATGACCAAATCCCGTGCCCACACTGGAGGGCTGCGCTGAATTTGAGCCTGGGTGCACAGACACGGGGAGTTTGTTTCCCGCAGTAAACACCCGAGTGACCAGAACCCACGCCCACACAGGGCGGCAGTGCCACCTTTGATTCAGGGCAAGTGCACACAGAAGGCTGTTTTCTGCAGGACAGGAGTGGACCTCCTGCCAACACAGTGCGACTGTGAAACCCGGTCCCCCAAGCAGACCGGGGACCCTGATTCTCCACGTGAGAGGCAGCACTGAGCACCAGTGACTTCAATCTGTTTCTCATTGTGTGCACCTGGGATCTCTGATTCCTAGTGCATTCACACTAAGAGCAGTGACCCCAATTCTTGATGCATGCACAAACAGGGACCCTGATTCTTGGCACAAGGCTGCACCAAGCAACAGAGACTTTGATACTCAAATCTCGACGCGGACACAGGGGGTCTCTGACTCCTGACATACGCTAGGGGACTGTGATTTTTTGGCACACACTAGCGAGGTCTCTGTTTTAGTGCAGCTCAAGCAAGGTGCCTGATTCTAGATGCGTACACGATGCCACACTAAGCGCCTGTGACTCTGATCCGGGGTGAGCATGGCTCCCACCAATCTACAGCAGCCACACGTTGTGGTGTTGGAGCTCCTCAGTGACACTGAGGAGTGCGAAGCTCCCACTGCACATGGCGCAGGCCCCTGCAACTCGACATTTGAAAATTCTGGTGATAGTAAGAATGGGGAGACAACAAAACAATCCCCAGAGGAAAGAAAATGAGAAATCGCCAAGAAAAGAAATAAGTGAAACGGAAGCATGAAACAGATAAAGAATTCAGAGTAATGGTCATACAGTTCATACACCGGATGGACGAGAAAAATCAACAACCTATGCAAAAATCAGGAAGAAATCAAATGTGATATAGCTACAATAAAAAAAACCATGGAAGGTTTCAACAGTAAACTAGAAGAAAAAGAGGACCGAATTAGTGAGTTAGAAGATAAGATAGAGAGACAAGCCCAATCTAAACACTAACTGGAGAAAAATATTAAAAGCAGGAGGAGAGCCTAAGGGAGCTTTGGGACAATGCAAGACGAAGTAATATATGTATAATAGGGCTGCCAGAAGGCCAAGAAGAACAGCAAGGATTAGAAAAATCTATTTTGAAGAAATAATGACAGAAAATGTCCCTGATATGGGGATGAAAAAAGTTACACACGTACAGAGAGTCCCAAGCAAGATGAATCCCAAAAGACCCACACCAGGACACATCATAATTACAATGGCAAATGTTAAAGACAAAGAGAGAATCTTAAAGGCAGAGAGAGAGAGAGAGAGAGAGAGAGAGAGAGAGAGATACCTACAAAGGATCCCCCATCAGATTATCAAATGATTTCTCAACAGAAACACATAAAGCTAGAAGGAAATGGAAGAAGGTATACAAAGTGATGCAAAGCAAAGGACTGAATCCAAGAATACTATATCCAGCAAGATTATCAATCAAAATTGATGGGGAAATCAGGAGCTTCGCAGAAAAAAAAGGCTAAGAGAGTTTATCACTACCAAGCCAGCAATGCAAGAAATGCTAAAGGGAATACTGTAAAAAGAAGAAATAGAAAGGGAGGAAGGAACAGGCATAAAGCACAGAAATGGCTACAAACAAGTACCTATCTTAATAACTTTAAACATCAATGGATTAAATGCTCTAAACAAAAGACATCAAGTGACTGAATGGATAAGAAAACATGACCTATATATATGCTGTCTACAGGAGACCCACCTCAGAACAAGGGACTCACACAGACTGAAAGTGAAGGGATGGAAAAATATCTATCATGCAAATGGAAATGAAAAAAAAGCTGGGGTAGCAATACTTATATCTGACAAAATAGACTTCAAAGTGAAGACTATAACAAGAGACAAGCAAGGTCACTTCATAATTCTAAAGGGATCAATACAACAAGAGGATATAACTCTGGTAAACATTAATGTACCCAATGCAGGAGCACACAAATACATTAAAAAAACTTCTGGAGGATATCAGGGGTTAGATTGACAGCAACACAGTCATAGTAGGCGACTTTAATACCCCATTAACATCACTGGATAAATCCTCTAAACAAAAAATTAGCAAAGAAACATCAATACTAAATGACTCACTAGATCAGATGGACTTAATCGGCATCTTTAGAACATTCCACCCCAAAACTACAGAATATACAATCTTCTCAAGTGCACATAGGACATTTTCAAAGATAGACCACATATTGGGACACAGGCAAAGTCTCTCCAAATTCAAGAAAATTGAAATCATATCAAGCATCTTCTCAGATCACAATGGCATAAAATTAGAAATCAACTACAGTAAAAACAATCACAAAAGGTCAAACACTTGGAGGCTGAATAGCATACTATTAAACAATGAGTGGGCTACCAAAGAGATAAAAGAAGAAATAAAACACATCCTGGAAACAAACAACAATGAAAACACAACAATCCAAAATGTTTGGGACAGAGTTGAAAGCAGTCCTGAGAGGGAAGTTCATAGCATTACAGGCTTACCTCAAAAAACACGAAAAACTGATAATAAAACATCTAACTCTGCAACTTGAAGAATTTGAAAGAGAGGAACAAGAAAAGCTCAGAGTGAGCAGAAGGAAGGAAATAATAAAGATCAGAGCAGAAATAAATGACATGGAGACCAAAAAAAAAAACAATACAAAAGATCAATGAAACCAAGAGCTGGTTCTTTGAAAGGATAACAAGATTGATGACCCTCTAGGCAGGTCACCAAGAAGCAAAGAGAGAGGACCCAAATAAACAAAATCAGAAACGAAAGAGGTGAAATAACAACAGACCCCACAGAAATACGAAGAATCATAAAAAAAAATACTATGAGCAACTCTACTCCAACAATCTGGTCAACCTAGAAGAGATGGACATATTCCTAGAAAAAATACGACTTTTCAAAACTCAACCAGGAGGAATAAAAAAATCTGAATAGGCTGATAACTATGGAGGAAATTGGAGCAGTAATCAAAAATCTTCCAACAAACAAAAGCCCTAGACCAGATGGCTTCACAGGGGAGTTTTATAAAACATTCAAAGAAGAATAAAACCTATCTTCCTTAGACTATCCCAAAAAATTCAAGAGGAAGGAGCACTTTCAAGCTCTTTCTACAAAGCCAGCATTATTCTAATCCCAAAACCAGATAAAGACAATACAAAGAAAGAGAACTACAGGCCAAAATCCGTCATGAACATAGACGCCAAAATCCTCAACAAAATTCTAGCAAATTGAATCCAGCATTACATTAGAAAGATCATACTCCATGACCAAGTGGGATTTATTCCGGGGATCAAGGATGGTACAATATTTGCAAATCAATAAACATAATGCACCATACAAACAAATTGAGAGATAAAAACCATATAATCATATCCATTATTGCAGAAAAAGCATTTGAAAAAAATCCAACAATCTTTCTTGATAAGAACCATCAGCAAGGTGGGAATAGAAGGATCATACCTCAATATAATAAAAGCCATATATGACAAACCCACAGCCAACATCATACTCAATGGGCAAAATCTAAAACCATTTCCACTAAGAACAGGAACAAGACAGGAATGCCCACTCTCAATACTCCTGTTTGACATAGTACTGGAAATACTAGCCATTGTGATCAGATAAGAGGAAGTAAAAGGCACCCAAATTGGAAAAGAAGAAGTAAAACTGTCCTTATTCGCAGATGACATGATATTGTACATAGAAAACTGCAAAGACTCCATCAAAAAACTACTAGACTTAATAAATGAATTCGGCAATGTAGCAGGATATAAAATTAACACCCAGAAGTCTGTGGCTTTTCCATACACCAATAATGAAATCACAGAAAGAGAAATTTAAAAAGCAATCCCATTTACCATTGCAACAAAAAAATTAAGATACCTAGGAAAAAATTTAACCAAGGAGATAAAGCACCTGTACTCAGAAAATTTCAGGACACTGAAAAAAGAGATAGAAGAAGACATGAACAAATAGAAGAATATACCATGTTCATGGATTGGTAGAATCAACATCATTAAAATGTCCATACTACCCAAAGCAATCTATAAATTCAATGCAATCCCCATTAAAATACCAACAGCATACTTCAAAGACCTAGAACAAACTCTCCAAAAATTTATCTGGAATAAAAAAAGACCCCAAATAGCTACAGCAATCTTGAGAAAGAAGAACAATGTTGGAGGGATCCCAATACCAGATATCAAGCTATACTACAAAGCCACTGTTCTCAAAACTGCCTCGTACTGGCACAAGAACAGACATATAGACCAGTGGAACAGAACAGAGGACCCAGAAATCAACACAAGCCATTATGTTCAATTAATATTTGACAAAGGAGGCAAGACCATACAATGCAATCAAGACAGTCTCTTCAATAAATGGTGCTGGGAAAACTGGACAGATACTTGCAAAAAAATTGAAACTAGACCACCAACTTACACCATACACAAAAATAAATTCAAAATGGATAAAGGACTTACACATAAGATGGGAAACCAGAAAAATCTTAGAAGAAGCTATAGGCAGCAAAATAGCAGACATTTTTCATAGCAATATATTTAACGATACAGCTCCTAGGGCACTGGAAACTAAGGAGAAAATAAACAAATGGGACTACATCAAAATAAAAATCTTCTGCACAGCAAAAGAAACCATCAACAAAACAACAAGAAAGCCCACTGCATGGGAGAACATATTTGCTAATGTTATCTCTGATAAGGGTTTAATATCCAACATTTACAGGGAACTCCTACAACTTAACAAAAGGAAGACAAACAATCAAAAAATGGGCAAATGACCCAAATAGACACTTTTCGAAAGAGGACATTCAGAAAGCCAAGAGACATATGAAAACATGCTCAAAGTCACTAATCATCCGAGAGATGCAAGTCAAAACAACAATGAGGTACCATCTCACACCTGTCAGAATGGCTATCATCAACAAATCAACAAATGACAAGTGCTGGATAGGATGCGGAAAAAAAGGAACCCTCCTTCACTGCTGGTGCGAATGCAGACTGGTGCAGCCACTGTGGAAAACAGTTTGGAGTTTCCTCAAGAAATTAAAAATGGAATTGCCATTTGACCCAGTAATAGCACTTCTGGGAATATATCCCAAGAGAACAGAAACACCAATCAGAAAGGACATATGCACCCTTATGTTCATAGCAGCACAATTTACAATAGCTAAGATTTGGAAACAGCCTAAATGCCCATCAGCAGATGAGTGGATTAGAAAACTGTGATACATCTACACAATGGAATACTACGCTGCTGTAAAAAAGAAGGAATTCTTACCATTTGCAACAGCATGGATGGAACTGGAGAACATTATGCTAAGTGAAATAAGCCAGTCAGTGAAAGAAAAATACTATACGATCTCACTCATTTGTGGAATATAAAGAACATTATAAACTTATGAATAAAAATAGACACAGAGGCAAAGAAACATCGAACAGACTGTTAAACTACAGCGGGAAGGCTTGAGGGTTGGGGGTGGGGGAGGTAAGAGATCAACCAAAGTACTTGTATGCATGCATATAAGCATAACCAATGGATGTAAGACACTAGAGGGGTGGGGTTTGAGGGCATGTGCTGGGGGGTAGGGAGGGCTGAGGGAAGGTCAATTGGGGAAAAAGAAGGAGACATATGAACTACTATTTGTAATACTTTAAACAATAAAGAAAATAAAATTCAATAAATAAAGGCAAATGAAATTTTTAAAAAATCCACTTGGATAAATAAATTAAAAGGGAGATTGGGAAGTATTTTCAACTGAATGTGATTCACCATGTCAACTAAAAATGGAAACCATATATCATCTCAATAGATAAGAGAATATATTAAAAAATATTTGACAAACTCCAACATCCATTCCCAATTTAAAACTCAGCAAACCAGGAATAAAAATTACTTCCTCAAGTCAATGAAGAGCATCTATGAAAAAACCTACAGTTAACATCATACTTAATAGTGAAAAGTCAAGCTTTCTCTCTAAGATAATGAACAATACAAGCATGTTCACTCTCATCAGTTCTATTCAACATTGCATTGGAGGTTCTAACCATTATAATCAGGCAAGAAAAAGAAATAAATAAAAAGCAGCCAGATTGGCAAGGAAGAAGTAAAACTGTCTTTTTTTTTCTTCTTCATTAACTCTTTATTACAAGTCATACTCTTATAGAAATATATGTGGACTTCAGTGAAAAAAATCAAATGTATCCAAGAATAAAAAACACAGCACATAAAGTAGTATATGCATTCTAGTGTTTGTGCCGGAGAGAGCAGACGCCCAGGAAAAAAGCTCTTCTAAAAGGGCCTGGCTCAAGCCCACCTGCGAACAGTTCAGGGCAGCACAGGCCAGCCTCAGTCACAGTGTGGTGACCACCACCTCTTCCCGCAGCCGGGCGGGTGGGTAGCACCAGCTCCTGGGGCCTCTCGGCCAGCGGCAACCCCAGGCTGCTGAGAGGTGCCAGGAACAACCTCTCAGGCTGGGTGGGCTACATCTGGCCCTGCGAGGGCAGCAGCAAAGACATCCCTAGTCTCCTGGGCTTCAGGGCCAGTCCTCAGAAGTCCTCTGTTAGTCCGCCTCTTTCAGGAAGATCTCACTCAGAAGGACCCACACGGACGAGTCTGTATGGATGGAGGGGCGCAGTGCTTTCCAGGGACCGAAGGCAGGGTCCATCTCGCCCTCGGCCATGCCTTTGTAGGAACCTATCCGGAGTAGCCATCGCAGCT
>NW_005871089.1:4404516-4418071 GCF_000147115.1 Myotis lucifugus | reverse complement strand
GGGGGGGGGGGGGGGGCGGTGTTATGGGCTCCTTCTGTAGTGCCTGCTTCCCAAAGTCCTTGTCCTTCAGTTTCTGAATCTTGCCCACCAGTGAGAAGTGCGTGCCTACGTGCTGGAAGAGGGTTGGCCTGAAGTGGATACGGAGGTTACAGTGCTTCTGCTGGTTACAGTGCTTCGCATCCTTCTCAGGGTTGCAGACCTTCACCCACAGAATGTGGTTTAGGAAACAGTCGATGGGCTTGTCCCGGTAGAACATGAGGATAAACTCCACAATCAGGCTCAGGCCCAGTGACTTGAACATCTTCCCAATGAAGCCCAGCTGGGTGAATTCCAGGATCATCCAGTCCTCTGAAGGCTGCTGGAGAGAGAAGTTCTTCATGGTGCTCGGGTAGTTGGGCTTGGCCACTGTGTCGTCCTCCAGCTGTACGTAGTAGATGCCTTTGGACTGCTATTACATTATGAAGAAGCAGTAATCGAGGTTCTGTTTGGTCCTTCACCTCTCTCCTTAGGGTCCCCAAAGGACTCTCAGAGCCGGGAGAAGCCAGGGTAGAAGTGTGGGGAAGGGGCGATGACCTCCAGGAACCCGGAATGGATCTCTGTGGGAAACAAGGCCTTTATGTTTTCCATCACCACGAAGGTGTACTGCGGGTCAGTCTCGGCAATCAGCACCACGATGACCGAGTCCTTCTGCGAGCTCAGCTCTGAGATGAGCGAGTGCAGCATGTTAGTCAGATACAAATGTACCTCGCACAGCACACTGGGGATGCCCACCACCAGTGACACTCCTGTGCGGCCCTGGCCCATGTGCACTGTGGGCTGCAGGGTGCTTACCTTGGCCAGCAGGTGCGGCAGGTGGTGGAAGACGGTAGGTAAGTGCAGTACATGCTCATGAGAGACGTTCCACAGCTTCAGTCGTGGGTCCTCGGTGAGCCTGCCCCAGGAGTGATTGCCGTCTCTGTCTCGCAGCGCCTGCCTCTCTGACACACCCTCTTGATGTCATCCAGCAGCAGGTTGAGCTCCTCGGAGTGCTTTAGGCTCTCCTGCTCAGCTGCGTGCAACCAGTTGCACAGTGCCAGAACTCCCATTGGTACACGTCCACCACATCACCTGTCGCTGGTACAGCAGGTCCTGGAGGGCTGTGCACGCTAGGCCTTTCTGGTCTCACTAGTGCCATCTTCATTTGCTGTCATCCACAACTCCTTGTCCTTGCCTAAGGGCCATGTCTTCACACACATGCTGTCCTCTCTTCTGCCTGGGATCCCTTTCCTCCTCTGGGCCAAATGAACACCCTGTAGCCTTCAAGGCCTGGTTTCAAAGTCTCATAAGTAAATTTGTCTTAATTCATAGACAACATAATTATTTATGTAGGAAATCTAATTGATTTTCCTAGAACTAATAAATGGATTTTAGAAAGGTTGCAGGATACATGATCAATTAATAAGAATTAAATTTATACAAATTAATAAAGAATAGGTGGAATTTGAAAATGTCAAAATTTACAAAAACATCAACAATATAAAATACTTAGGGATAAATATGGCAATTATTCAGTGTGAAAGGTCTGCACACTAAAAATTGCCAGAAATTTAAGAACACATAAATATATAGAGATATATACTTTGTTCATGAATAGTAAGATTTAACATTGTTAAGATGCCAAAGCAGGCAAAATAATGGTTCCCCCAAAGATGACCATGTCCTAACACCTGGAACCTGTGAAATCTGTTATCTTACACAGCAAAGGGGACTGTTCAGATGTGATGAAGTTAAGGATTCTGCGATAGGAAGAATATCCTGGGTTATCCAGGTGCACTCAGTGTAATCACAAGGGTCCTTCTAAGGCAGGGGTCCTAAGACTTTTTAAACAGGGGGCCAGTTCACTGTCCCTCAGACTGTTGGAGGGCCGGACTATAGTTTAAAAAAAACTATGAACAAATTCCTATGCACACTGCACATATCTTATTTTGAAGTAAAAAAACAAAACGGGAACAAATACAATATTTGTATTTGCATGTGGCCCACGGGCCATAGTTTGAGGACCCCTGTTCTAAGGCAATGGTTCTCAACCTTGGCTGCACTTAGAAGCACCTGGGAATCTTTTTAAAATCCTGATTTCTGCCGAAACCGGTTTGGCTCAGTGGATAGAGCGTCGGCCTGCGGACTGAAGGGTCCCGGGTTCGATTCCGGTCAAGGGCATGTACCTTGGTTGCGGGCACATCCCAGGGGGGGGTGTGCAGGAGGCAGCTGATCGATGTTTCTCTCTCATCGATGTTTCTAGCTCTCTGTCCCTCTCCCTTCCTCTCTGTGAAAAATCAATAAAATATATATTTAAAAAAAAAAAAATAAAAAAAAAAATCCTGATTTCTGGGCTCATCCCGGAGGCCCAGAAATCAGAATTTTAAAAAGATTCCCAGGTGATTCTAATGTGCAGCCAAGGTTGAGAACCACTGTTCTAAGGGAAAGAGGGAAGGAAATGTGACTGCTGGCTTTGAAGATGAAAGGGTGGTACAAGGCAAGAATTCAGGCAGCCCTAGAAGCTTGAATAGGCAAGAAACAGAATCTCCCCTAGAGCCTCCAGAGGAATGTAGCCCTGCTGACACCTTGATTTTAGCCCCACAAGATCTATTTCAGACTTTGACCTCCAGAACTGTAAGCTAATAAGTTTGGGTTGTTTTAAGCCACTAAGTTTCTGGCAATTTGTTACAGCAGTAGTAATCAAATCCTAAATTCTTTTATAAAATTTAACAAGCTGATTCTAAAATTCATGTGAAAACGCCAGAGTTCAAGGAAAAGAGACCATACAGCAAGCATTTAAGTCAGTCAGTTAACATTAACAAAGCTACCACTATATACTGATCTCTCATAAATATTTGGGAAAGAAAAAAAATCATAGAAGCAGTGTTTCTAACCTTAAGCTTTATTCAATCATTTGTTCATTCAACAAATATCTATTGGGCACCTATTAAATGCCCAAACATTTTTCTAGATGGGATACATCATTGAATGAAACATTGGCTGGCCTCATGGAGCTAATGTGAGATAGGGTGCAGGACAATGGTATAGACAACAATTAACAATAAATATAATTAGTGGCATACTAAGGGTGGGATGGTGGGAGTCATCAACCCTGGTGCAGACAATATAGGAATGGTTTGCCAAGAATTTATAGACAACCTACTGAATGGAAGAAGATATTTCCAAATGACATATCTGATAAGGGGTTAATAATCCAAAATATATAAAGGACTCATACAATTCACATTCGAAAAAAACAATCCCATTTAAAAATAGGCAGAGGCCAAAACCGGTTTGGCTCAGTGGATAGAGCGTCGGCCTGCGGACTCAAGGGTCCCAGGTTCAATTCCGGTCAAGGGCATGTACCTGGGTTGCGGGCACATCCCCAGTAGGAGGTGTGCAGGAGGCAGCTGATAGATGTTTCTCTCTCATCGATGTTTCTGGCTCTCTATCCCTCTCCCTTCCTCTCTGTAAAAAATCAATAAAATATATTTAAAAAATAAAAAATAAAAATGGGCAGAGAACCTGAACAGAAGACATACAGAGGTGCCAAGAGACACATCAAAAGATGCTCAAGCCCTAGCCGGTTTCACTCAGAGCATCAGCCTGTGGACTGAAGGGTCCCGGGTTTGATTCCAGTCAAGGGCACATACCTCAGTTGCAAGCTCCTCCCCAGCCCGGGCCCCGGGCTGGGGCTCTTGCAGGAGGCAACCAATTGATTTGTTTCTCTCACATCGATATTTCTGTCTTTCCCTCTCTCTTCCACTCTCTCTAAGAATCAATGGAAAATATCCTCGGGTGAAGATTAAAAAAAAAAAAGATGCTCAACATACTAATCATCAGGGAAATGCAAATAAAACCACAATGAGATATCACCTCACGTGTAAGAATGGCTATCATCAATAAATGAACACACAACAAGTACTGAAAAGAAAGCCCTCATGCACTGTTGGTGGAAATGTAGATTGGTGCAGCCATTGTGGAGAACAGTAAGGAGTTTACTCAAAAAATAAAAAATGGGGAGAAAACCAAGATGGTGGCATAGGTAAACACCCGAGATTGCTGCTTAGCACAACCACTTCAAGAATACAACTAAAAGACGGAACGGCCGAAACCGGTTTGGCTCAGTGGATAGAGCATCGGCCTGCGGACTGAAAGGTCCCAAGTTCGATTCCGGTCAAGGGCATGTACCTTGGTTGCGGGCATATCCCCAGTGGGAGATGTGCAGGAGGCAGCTGGTCGATGTTTCTCTCTCATCGATGTTTCTAACTCTCTATCTCTCTCCCTTCCTCTCTGTAAAAAATCAATAAAATATATTAAAAAAATGTTTAAAAGACGGAACGGACATCATCCAGAACCACAGGAAGGCTGGCTGAGTGGAAATTCTACAACTAGAAGGAAAGAGAAAAGCATACCGAGACTCAGAGGAGGTGCGGTGCGGAAGTAAAGTACAGAGGTACGGAGGCGCACGTGGAGAGGGCTGGAGGCTGAGGACACGGTTGTCTTTTTCAATCGGTAGGGAGTCTCAGCTCTGAGCTCCAGTTCTGGGCTAGTCTCTGGGGACCCAGACTCATACGGGAGAAACTGGACTGTCTGGCATCGGCTGGAACTTGAGGGCAGCTTTCTCTCAGAGGTGCTTCCAGCGATTGCTGGGACACTGAGAAGCGGGGCCTCTGAGGGCAGCCATAGCTGCTTGCTCTGCCCTGTTGATACCCTGGGACCCCCGCCCCGCCCAAGCTGTGCACCGGCTTTTGCATATGAAAGGCCTGGCCCTTTGCAATCTGAAAATTACCTAACAAATTTGCAGCTAGCCCAAGGCCCCAGGGCAACTTGCATTGCTTCACAGCTGAGCTCCTGCTGGGTAGCCTCAGGCAAAGGCTAGATTAGCACCTCCTTAGAGATCCAGGAGCCAGTGTGCCCGGTGGTCAGAGTGGGACCATCCAGATTGCAGCTCCTCGGATCCATAAAGGACACACTCAGGGGGCAGACTCAGTGAGCAACAAAGCCCCACTGAAGCAAGTCTTGCCCCGGAGGGGTGTCTCCAGCACAGAAGTTCTCCCACTGCAGACACAGCTGATTCTCACAGCCAATTGGCCTGGAGGTCAATTCCTCCCAGGGATACCTACAACAATCAAGGCTTAACTACAACGAGACTGTGCACAAAGCCCACAAGGGGGTGCACCAAGAGTGTCTACCTCAGGTAATTGGGGAGGCTGAGCCACTGGGCCCTATAGGACACCTAGCACAGAAAGCCACTCTATCAACACAGGGAAGCATAAAAAATGCAAAGACAAAGAAACAGGACACAAATGACAGAAATGAAGGAGAGCAAACTACTGGATATAGAGTTCAAAACCACACTTTTAAGGTTTTTCAAGAACTTTCTAGAAACCGCCGATAAATTTAGTAAGACCCTCAAAAAGTCTGGTGAGACTGCCGATAAATGTAGTGAGACCCTCAAGAAATCTAGTGAGACCCTTGAGGTTATGAAAAAGGACCAACTAGAAATTAAGCATACACTGACTGAAATAAAGGATATTATGCAGAGTTCCAACAGCAGACTAGAGGATCACAAGAATCAAGTCAAAGATTTGAAATACGAAGAAGCAAAAAACACCCAACCGGAAAAGCAAAATGAAAAAAGAATCCAAAAATATGAAGATAGTGTAAGGAGCCTCTGGGACAGCTTCAAGCGTACCAATATCTGAATTATAGGGGTGCCAGAAGAAGGGAGAGAGCAAGATATTGAAAACCTATTTGAAGAAATAATGACAGAAAACTTCCCCTACCTGGTGAAAGAAATAGACTTACAAGTCCAGGAAGCAAAGAGAACCCCAAACAAAAGGAATCCAAAGAGGACCACACCAAGACACATCATCATTAAAATGCCAAGAGCAAAAGACAAAGAGAAAATCTTAAAAGCAGCAAGAGAAAGACAGTAAGTTACCTACAAGGGAGTACCCATACGACTGTCAGCTGATTTCTCAACAGAAACTTTGCAGGCCAGAAGGGAGTGGCAAGAAATATTCAAAGTGATGAATACCAAGAACCTACAACCAAGATTACTTTATCCAGCAAAGCTATCATTCAGAATTGAAGGTCAGACAAAGAGCTTCACAGATAAGGAAAAGCTAAAGGAGTTCATTACCACCAAACCAGTATTATATGAAATGCTGAAAGGTATCCTTTAAGAAGAGGAAGAAGAAGAAAAAGGTAAAGATACAAATTATGAACAACAAATACACATCTATCAACAAGTGAATCTAAAAATCAAGTGAATAAATAATCTGATGAACAGAATAAACTGGTGATTATAATAGAATCAGGGGCATAGAAAGGGAGTGGACTGACTATTCTTGGGGGGAAAGGGGTGTGGGGGATGCGGGAAGAGACTGGACAAAAATCGTGCACCTATGGATGAGGACAGTGGGGGGTGGTGAGGGCGGAGGGTGGGCTGGGAACCGGGTGGAGGGGAGCTATGGGGGGGAAAAAGAGGAACAACTGTAATAATCTGAACAATAAAGATTTAATTTAAAAAAACGAAAAATAAAAAATGGAACTGCTATTTGATCCAGTAATTTCACTTTTGGGAACATATCTGAAGAAATGTGAAACACTAATTCAAAAGAATATATGCATCTCACATGTTTATTACAGCCTTATTTACAGTAGCAAAGATTTGGAAGCAGCCCAAGGGTCCATGAGTAGATGAGTGGATAAAAAAAAAAACACACAGCTGTTTTTAGGGAACTCATATAACTTAACGAAAGGAAGATAAACAATCCAATCAAAAAATGGGCAAAGGACCTAAATAGACACTTTCCAAAAGAGGACATACAGAAGGCCAAGAGACATATGAAAACATGCTCAAAGTCACTAATCATCTGAGGGATGCATGTCAAAACGACAATGAGGTACCATCTCACACCTGTCAGAATAGTTATCATTAACAAATCAACAAATGACAAGTGCTGGTGAGGATATGGAGAAAAAGGAACCCTCGTGCACTGCTGGTGGGAATGCAGACTGGTGTAGCCACTGTGGAAAACAGTTTGGAGTTTCCTCAAAAGATTAAAAATGGAACTCCCATTTGACCCAGTAATCTCACTTCTAGGAATATATTCCAAGAAATCAGAAACACCAATCAGAAAGGATATATGTACCCTTATGTTCATAGCAGCACAATTTGTAATAGCTAAGATTTGGAAACAGCCTAAGTGCTCATTAGCAGATGAGTGGATTAAAAAACTGTGGTACATCTACACAATGGAATACTACACTGCTGTAAAAAAGAAGGAACTCTTACCATTTGCAACACCATGTATGGAACTGGAGAGCATTATGCTAAGTGAAATAAGCCAGTCAGAGAAAGATAAATATCACATGATCTCACTCATTTGTGGAATATAATGAACAACATAAACTGATGAAAAACAAATAGATCCAAAACTTGAAAAGATGGTGGCTGGCAGGATGGAGGTGAGGGATTGGAAGTGAGTGAGTGAGGAGATGAAAGGAGAGTGTGTAGATGTGTTTGGTGTGTGTGTGAGTGAGTGAGGGACAGTTAAATCCGGCAGGAGCAGCAGAGGCTGGCAGACCAGGCTCTCTAGGACAGGGAAAGACTACCACTGCTGTGGGCACTCCCCGGACTGTGGGACTCGGGCACAGAGCCCACGCCATCTTGAAGGGGAGAGCGGCCTCTTCTAGGAACTCATCAGCACCACCACCCAGACAGGCCTTGGACACTGCCCGTAACCCAGCAGCCACTCCAGCCAAAATCCTGCTGCCCCACCCACAGACCCATGGACCCTGGAACTTCCACCTCCAAAGGTGGACCGCTCCCACAGCAGTAAGTGCAACTTCCCCCCTCCCCAGTGGCCACATTCGTGCATTTCCAACATTCGCGCGTTTCCAACATTCACGCATTTCCAGCACTCAGACTTCCAGGGCACACCACTGCATAGGCAGCTCTTGGATGCCACTGTGAACCCCTGCTGGGTGTGATTTTGAACAGACAAGGGCGTGCTGCCCCGCAGTAGAAATCTGAATTCCCTCTTCCTGAATAACTGCTCACAGACAACCCAGCTACACATCTTTAGCACCAGGGCCCCTCAGAGTGTGTCAGAGCTCTGCACCGGTAAACTTACCGCCACAGTTGTGCATTTCCAATGAGCAGGCACCCAGAGCCCATCTATCCACAGGGCACTCATGGGAGGTGCTGCGAGCCCCCGCTAGGTGTGATCTTGGACAAACAGGGACACACTCCCCCCGGCAGTAGAAATTCTGAATTCACTCACCCTGGATACCTGCCCACAGACACCACAATCACGTGGGTTCAGTGCCAGGGCCCTGCTATGCTGGCAAACGCACTGCTGGTGCCCCCTGTGAGCCACCACTGGGAGCGCGCGCCTATCCACCACAGGTGCAGCAGCAAAAACTGAGTCTGCCCACCCCACAGCTGCAGAAATCTGGACACTACAGTTGCACGCTTTTCCAGTGCCACTGTGAGTCCCCGCTGGGCACGCGCAACTTCAACCAAGGGCATAAGACAGCAAAAATTGGGACACCCCCGTCCACGGCTGCTGCTGACTTCTAGACACCGCAGTTGCGCATTTCCAGCTCACAGGCCTACATCAAGAGAAGCCAAATAGCTAACGTAGGGAACTATGCTAGATTACCAAGCCTAGGAGACCTGAGAGATCACACCAGTAGCACAATCCCCAAAAGAACCTGGGTAGCAAAGCAATCGGATCTACAATTAAAACATTACAGCAAAACATGGGAAGAAAAAAAGCAATCCCCAAAGGAAAGAAAAATAAGAATCACCAGAGTTAAATTAAACTGAGGCTAGCAACATATCAGAGATAGAATTCAGAGTAATGGTTATAAGGATGCTCAAATGGCTGGATGACAAATACACACAACTCAATAACAAATACACACAACTCAATGAGAATTATAAGGAGCTGAATGAGAATGTCACCAACATGAAAAGGAACCAAGAGGAGATGAAGAATGACATAGTTGCAATAAAGAATACAATGGAAGGCTTAAACAGTAGACTAAAAGAGGCTGAGGACCGCATTAGTGAATTAGAAGACAAGGTAGAAAAAACACACAAACACAGCAGCAACTGGAAAGATTTAAAAAGCAAGAGGAGAGCCTAAGGGAGCTCTGGGACAACACAAAATGAAACAATATTCGTATAATAGGGGTTCCAGAAGGAGAGGAAGAGAAGCAAGGAATAGGAAACCTGTTCGAAGAAATAATAACAGAAAACTTCCCTGATATTGGCAAGTAAAAAACCACACAAGTCCAAGAAGCACATAGAGTCCCAAACAAGATGAACCCCAAAAGACCAACACCAAGACATATCATAATTAAATTGGCAAACACCAACAACAAAGTAAGAATCTTAAAGGCTGCCAGAGAGAGACAGAAAGTTACTTACAAAGGAGCTCCTATTAGAATATCAACTAATTTTTCAACAGAAACACACCGGGCCAGAAGGGAATGGAATGAAATATACAAAGTGATGCAAAGCAAGGGACTGAATCCAAGAATACTATACCCAGCAAGGCTATCATTCAAAATTGAAGGTGGAATCAGGAGCTTCACACACAAAAAAGGGCTAAGAGAGTTTATTACTACCAAGCCAGCAATGCAAGAAATGTTAAAGGGACTGCTGTAAAAAGAAGAAACAGAAAGGCAAGAAGAAACACAAACATTAAGAATAAAAATGACAACAAACAAGTACTTATCAATAATAACATTAAACGTAAATGGATTAAATGCACCAATTAAAAGACATAGGGTAGCTGAATGGATAAGAAAACATGACCCATATATTTGCTGTCTACGAGAGACCCACCTCAGAACAAACGATTCACACAGACTGAGAGTGAAGGGATGGAAAAAAATTTTTCAGGCAAATGGAAATGAGAAAAAAGCTGGGGTTGCGATACTTATATCTGACAAAATAGATCTCAAAGTAAAGGCCATAACAAGAGATAAGGAAGGCCAACTCATAATACTAAAGGGAGCAATTCAACAAGAAGATATAACTCTGGTAAACATATATGCACCCAATACAGGAGCATCCAAATACATAAAACAACTTCTGGAAGATATCAAGGGAGAGATCGACAGCAATACAGTCATAGTAAGGGGCTTTAATTCCCCAGTGACACCACTGGATAAATTCTCTAAACAAAAAATAAGCAAAGAAACAGCAATCCTAAATGACTCACTAGATCAGATGGACTTAATTGACATCTACAGAATATATCACCCTAAAGCTACAGAATATACATTCTTCTCCAGTGCACATGGGACATTTTCAAAGATAGACCACATATTAGGACACAGGCAAAGTCTCTTAAAATTCAAGAGGATAGAAATCATAACAAGCATCTTCTCAGATCACAATGGCATAAAACTACAAATCAACTACAATAAAAACAATGAAAAAAAATCAAACACTTGGAGGCTAAATAGCATGCTATTAAACAATGAGTGGGTTACCAAAGAGATCAAAGAAGAAATAAAAAGCATCCTGGAAACAAATGACAATGAAAACACAACAATCCAAAATCTATGGGACACAAAGAAAGCAGTTCTGAGAAGAAAGTTTATAGCTCTACAGGCCTACCTCAAAAAACAAGAAAAACTGGTAATAAATTATCTAACCTTACAACTTAAAGAATTAGAAAGAGAGCAACAAGAAAAGCCCACAGTATCCAGAAGGAAGGAAATAATAAAGATCAGAGCAGAAATAAACAACATAGAGACCAAAAAAAACACAACAAAAAAAAACCAAAGCAAAAACAAACAAAAAAAAAAACGCCGAAAGATTCATGAAACCAAGAGCTGGTTCTTTTGAAAGGATAAACAAGATTGATGAACCTCTCACCAGACTCACCAAGAAACAAATAGAGAGGACCTAAATAAACAAAATCAGAAATGAAAGAGGTGAAGTAACAACTGACCCTACTGATATACAAAGGATTGTAAAAAAAATACTACGAACAACTCTACTCAAAAAAACTGGACAACCTCGATGAAATGGACACATTCCTAGAAAAATAAGGCTTCCAAAACTCAATCAGGAATATCAAAAAACCTGAATAGGCCGATAACTACTGATGATATTGAAACAGTAATTAAAAAGCTTCCAGCAAACAAAAGCCCTGGACCAGATGGCTTCACAGGGGAGTTTTACCGAACATTCAAAGAACTAAAACCAATTCTTCTCAGACTATTCCAAAAAATTCAAGAGGTAAGCACACTTCCAAGCTCTTTCTATGAAGCCAGCATTACCCTAATCCCAAAACCAGATTAAAGACACCACAAAGAAAGAGAATTACAGGCCAATATCCCTGATGAACATACATGCTAAAACCCTCAACAAAATTCTAGCAAACTGGATCCAGCATTACATTAGAAAAATTATACACCATGACCAAGTGGGATTTATTCCAGGGATTCAAGGCTGGTACAATATCCACAAATCAATAAACGTGATACATCCATAAACAAACTGAGAGACGAAAATCACATAATCATATCAATTGATGCAGAAAAGGCATTTGACAAAGTCCAGCACCCTTTTCTGATTAAAACGCCCAGGAAAGGGGTAATAGAAGCATCATATCTCAACATAATAAAAGCCTTATATGACAAACCTACAGCCAACATCATACTCAATGAGCAAAAAAACTAAAACCATTTCCCTTAAGAACAGGAACAAGACAGGGATGCCCGCTTTCACCACTCCTGTTCAACATAGTACTAGAAGTACTAGCAATAGCTATCAGACAAGAAGAAGAAATAAAAGGCATCCAAATTGGAAAAGAAGTAAAAGTGTCATTATTCACAGATGACATGATACTGTACATAGAAAACCCTAAAGACTCCATCAAAAAATTATTAGACTTAATAAACGAATTTGGCAATGTAGCAAGATACAAAATTAACACCAAGAAATCTATGGCATTTTTATACAATAATAGTGAATTTACAGAAAGAGAAATTACAAAAACAATCCCATTTACCATTGCACAAAAAAATTAAGATACCTAGGAATAAACTTAACTAAGGAGGTAAAAGACCTGTACTCAGAAAACTACAAGACATTGAAAAAAGAGATAGAGGAAGACATAAACAGATGGAAGAACATACCGCGTGCGTGGACTGGTAGAATCAACATCATTAAAATGTCCATAGTACCCAAAGCAATCTATAGATTCAATGCACTCCCCATTAAAATACCAACGTCATATTTCACAGATCTAGAAAGAACTCTCCAAAAATTCATCTGGAATTAAAAAAAACAAAAACCCGAATAGCTGCAGCAATCCTGAGAACAAAGACCAAAGTAGGTGGGATCTCAATACCAGATATAAAGATGTATTACAAACCATTGTTCTCAAAACTGCCTGGTACTGGCACAAGAGCAGACATATAGACCAATGGAATAGAATAGAGAACCCAGAAATCGACCCAAACCACTGTGCTCAATTAATATTTGACAAAGGAGGCAAGAACATACAATGGAGTCAAGACAATCTACAATAATAAAAGAGAAACATGCAAATTAACCATCACTCTGCTACACACACCAGCCAATCAGGAGCAAGTATGCAAATTAACCCAACTAAGATGGCAGCGGCCACGGAGCTGGAGCAAGCAGGAGGCTTGGGTTGAACCCCATGATGGAGGAAGCTAAGCTTCCCACCTGCCCTGACTCCGCTCAAGGCTACAAAGTTTCAATTATAGAAGATAAATAAATCCCAGATACCTGCTTCCAGCCCGCCTTGGCCTCCGCTCAAGGAGGAGCTGAAAAAAAAAAGAAAAAAAGGAGAGGCTGGGAGCTTGGGTAGCCAGGGAGCGTGGCCAGCCTGCAAACAGCCATCAGCCCCTCACCCAGGCTGGCCAGGCACCCCAGTGGGACCACCCCTACCCTGAAGGAGCTGTGGGTGGCCTAAAAACAGCCCTCAGCCCCTCACCCAGGCTGGTCAGGCACACCAGCGGGACCACCCCCACCCTGAAGGGGCTGTGGGTAGCCTGAAAAGGGCCCTCAGCCCCTCACCCAGGCTGGCCAGGCACGCCAGCGGGACCCCCACCCTGATCCGGGACACTTTTTCGGGCAAACCAGCCACCCCGCACCCGTGCACCAGGCCTCTATCTATACTAATAAAAGGGTAATATGCTAATTAGACTGGGAGACCTTCCAGGAGACCTTCCAGACGTTCTTCTGGACAAAGCCATGGTGGCGGGGCCAAGGTAGAGGCAGTTAGAGGTCAAGAGGGGAGGGCAGTTGTGGGTGATCAAGCTGGTGGGGTGCGGAGCGTTGGGGGTAAGCAGACCAGCATGGGGGCCAGTTGGGGGCAAGCAGGCAGTCAATGGGGGTCAGTTGGAGGTGATCAGGACAGCGGGGGGCGGGCAGTTTGGAGTGAGCAGGCCAGCAGGGGGGTCAGTTGTGGGAGATCAAGCCAGTAGGTTGGGAAGGTGCGGTTGGTCCGTTGGTTGTAAGCAAGAC
>NW_005871089.1:4403304-4404266 GCF_000147115.1 Myotis lucifugus | reverse complement strand
GTTTGGGGGTGTTCAGCCTTACTGGGAGGGGTGGCATTTGGGGGAAAGCAGGCCGGTGGTGGGGGGCTTTTGGGGGAGAGCAGGCCAGCATGCAGAGTGGTTAGGGGCAATCAGGCAGGCAGGTGAGCGGTTAGGAGCCAGCAGTCCCGGATTGCGAGAGGGATGTCCGACTGCCAGTTTAGGCCCGATCCCTGTAAACCAGCAGTAGGACATCCTTCGAGGGGTCCCAGATTGAAGAGGGTGCAGGCCGGGCTGAGGGATACACCACCCCCCTCCGGCATAAATTTTGTACACCGTGCCACTAGTCTCTTCAATAAATGGTGCTGGGAAACTTGGTCACACACATGCAAAAAAATGAAACTAGACCACCAACTTACACCATACACAAAAACAAACTCAAAATGGATAAAGGACTTAAACATAAGATGGGAAACCATAAAAATATTAGAGGAAACCACAGGCAGCAAGATCTCAGATATATGCTAAAGCAATATCTTCACCGACACAGCTCCTAGAGCAATGGAAACTAAATGGAAAATAAACAAATGGTACTACATCAAAATAAAAAGCTTCTGCACAGCAAAAGAAACCATCAACAAAACAACAAGAAAATCCACTGCATAGGAGAATATATTTGCCAATGATATCTACGATAAGGGTTTAATCTCCAACATTTACAGGGAACTCATGCAACTTAACAAAAGGAAGACAAACAACCCAATCAAAAAAATGGGCAATGGATCTAAATAGATATTTTTCAAAAGAAGACATAAGGAAGGCCAAGAGACATATGAAAACATGCTCAAAGTCACTAATCGTCCGAGAGATGCAAATCAAAACGACAATAAGGTACCATCTCACGCCTGTCAGAATGGCTATCATCAACAAATCAACAAATGACAAGTGCTGGATAGGAAGCAGAGAAAAAGGCACCCCCAGCACTGCTGGTGCGAATGCAGACT
>NW_005871089.1:4399790-4403204 GCF_000147115.1 Myotis lucifugus | reverse complement strand
CCTCCCCATTCGTGAATGCGCAAGGACGGGGCGTGGAGGTTTTTTTCGTAGGTGAACAAAGCCCGTGAGAGAAATACAATATTCCGCGCGCGCGCGCGCCGGGTGGGGACGTACAAGGCCCCAATATATCTTCAGGGAGCAAAAAAAGTTTTGGAGGAAGACAAGGTTCAATTCAGAGGGGCCACCGCTAAAGCTATGGGGGTGGAGGTGGTGTAAGGGGGAGAAACCCCACACAAGGGATTTGTACCCTCCATATAAAATTTTCCCGACACCCCAAAACACTGGGGGGTGGGGGTTGTGAGAAAACTTTGTTTTTAAGAGGGGGACAATGGGAAGATAAAGAACACATTTGTAATACCTTACTCAATAAAAAAATTTAAAAAATAAAACAAAAACAATTGGTCCCAGAGACATAGGAGCATTACACGCCCAGTCCAATCTCAAGAGGGAAAGCAGGGAAGGGGGTGGAGAGTAAGAGATCAACCAAGGCACTTGTATCCATGCTTATAAGCATACCTGATGTACACAAGCTATTGGAGGGTGTGGACATGGGGGGGTGGGTGGGAATGTTTGTTGAGAGGTCAAGGGGGGGGGGGAGACATATCTAATACTTTAAACAATAAAGAATTTAAATTAAAAAAATAAATACAAAAACAATAACTGTGGTACATTTACACAATGGAATACTACTGAGCCATAAAAATGAAGGAAATGTTAACTTTTGCCATAGCATGGATGGACCTGGAGAGCATTATGCTAAATTACTCAGAAAGGGATTATGAGGCTAGGTGAAAAAGGTGAAGGGATTAAGCAATAACAAACAAACTCATAGGCACAGAGAATAGTGTGGTGATTACCAGAGGAAAAGGGAGATATTGGAAGGTAGAAGACGATAAAGGGGTGACTCAAGGAGACTTGGTTGGAGAACACACAGTATAATATACAGATTATAGATGTATTATAGAATGATACACCTGAAACCTATATAATTGTACACCTGAAACCTACATAGTTTTATTAACCAATATAACCTCATCTACACTAATAAAAGAGAAACATGGTAATTAGCGTACGACCGCTACCCTTCCCATTGGCTAATCAGGGAGATATGCAAATGAACTGTCAGCCAAGATGGCGGCTGGCAGCCAGGCAGCTGATGCGAACAGGGAGGCTTGCTTCCTTCAGTGACAGAGGACTCCAACGTTCCCCGCCTGCCTTGCCGGCCTCTGAGCTTCAGTTGGAAACATTGTAACATTGATAGATGATAAACAAAACCCCAGAAACCTCCTGTCAGTCAGCCAGGATCTCAGAGCTGGAGTCGCAACATTGTTTTGAATACAGAAAACAAAGGCCAGAAACCTGCTTTCAGCCGAGCCTCAGAGAGAAAGCCGGCTCTCAGCTCCAGTGACAGCCATAGAAGGTAAATAAATGCCAGAATTAAAAAAAAAGAAAAAAAGGAGAGGTTTGGAGCTTCAGTCGCCCGCCAGCCTGAAAACGGCCCTCAGCCCCTCACCCAGACTGGCCAGGCACCCCAGTGGGGACCCCCACCCTGAAGCAACAAGATGGCGGCTAATTTGCATACTGAAGGCAGGCGGCAGCAGGCAAGGCTGTCTGCGGTCTGGGAACCAGATCTGTGACCCTGCCGGGCAGGATCAGCGGAGCCGCGAGGCCTCCCGGCACCGGGATCAGTGTGACAGGGGGCAGCGCCCAAACCCCCTGATTGCCCTGCGGCTCTGTGTGTGACAGGGGGCAGCGCCCCAACCCCCTGATCGGCCCTGCTCTGTGCGTGGCAGGGGGTGGCGCCGCACCTTCCCTATCGACCCTGCCTTGAGTGTGACAGGAGGCGATGCCCCAACCCCCCAATCGGCCGTACCCTGAGCGTGACTAGGGGTGGCATCGCAACCTCCCGATCCGCCCTGCGCTGTGCATGACGGGGGGCAGCGCCCCAACTCCCCAATCGGCCCTGCTCTGAGCCCAACCAGGGGCTGCACCTAGGGATTGGGCCTGCCCTCTGCCACCCGGGACCAGGCCTAAGCCAGCAGGTCGTTATCTCCTGAGGGGTCCCAGACTGCGAGAGGGCACAGGCCGGGCTGAGGGAACCCCCTCTCCCCGCCGAGTGCACAAATTTTTGTGCACCGGGCCTCTAGTCCTATATAATAAAAGCCTAATATGCTAAGTGTCCGGTCGTCTGTTCAACCAATCAAAATGTAATATGCTAATGATATGCTAAGGCTGCTCAACTGCTCACTATGATGTGCACTGACCACCAGGAGGAAGACAGTCACCAGTTGACCAGTCGCTATGATGTGCACTGACCACCAGGGAGCAGACAGTTGACCAGTCGCTATGACATGCACTGACCACCAGAGGCAGATGCTTCAACTGGTAGGTTAGCTTCCTGCTGGGGTCTGGCAGATTGGGACTGAGCAAGACAGGCTGGAGACTCCCTGGAGCCCTCTGGCGGTCCCTTCTGAAGCTCCTCCCCGGCTGGCCAACCTCCCGTGTCCCTCCCGGCCCCAATCATGCACCCGTGGGGTCCCTTGGCCTGGCCTGCACTCTCTCGCAATCCAGGACCCCTTGGGGGATGTCATAGAGTTGGTTTCGACCTGATCCCATAGGCCAGACCGAGGGGCACCACTGGTGCATGAATTCGTGCACCGGGCCTCTAGTTAATTCAATTTTTTTTTTTTTTAAAAAGATGTTGAATGAAATGAGGTTATTTGAACACCTGCTGGACATAATTTGCCACATCTGAAGAGCAACGTTATTTTAGCCTTTCATGTAGATATAATTTACTTTAAGGTAAGTACATTTGAAACACTTTTCCATATTTTCATATATTTCTCTTAACTTTTAAATTTACTTTTAGATTATTTTTATAGTACAGTCTTATACAAATCCATGCATATAAAATGAGAACTTTCTGATGATTTAACCAATGAAAAAGCCAGCTTGTGATAGACCAGCTCCATATCTGTGTTTGTTCCCATGTTAATGGCAAAATATCCCAATACTCAGAAGTCAGGTTGACGTAAATCTCTCCCCAAACCCCATTTTATTGAGATATAATTGATATATAACATTGTATAAGTTTAAGATGTATAACCTAATGATTTGATATATGTATATACAGTGTGGGGCAAAAGTAGGTTTACAGTTGTTTATATAGAAAATAATACAATGTTTAAGAAATAATCTAATCTAATAAAAGAGAAACATGCAAATTGACCACACCTCCACTATGCCCCAAGCCACGCCCACCAGCCAATCAGAGCGACTATATGCAAATTAACCCAACCAAGATGGCAGCCAGCAGCCACGGAGCTGGAGCAAGCAGGAGGCTTGGTTGCCACAGCAATGGAAGGAAGCAAAGCTTCCCGCCTGCCCTGGCTGGCTGTGGCCTCGGCTCAAGGC